>NW_022436975.1:15507301-15795630 GCF_009761245.1 Sapajus apella
AAAAAAAAAAAAAAAAAAAAAAAAAAAAAAAAAAAAAAAAATCAAGTCTCATCAGATGCAATGGCTGTCACCTATATTAAGCCACTCAAGAAGCTAAGGTGGCAGGCTCTCTTGAGCCAGGAGTTTGAAGCTGCAGTGAGCTATGATGGGCACACTGTTCTCCAGTCTGGGTGATACAGCAGAACCCCATGTCCAAACTAAAGTAAAATAAAAACCAGATCTCATTATTGCCCCCAGTACTTTTTTTGTAAATTTCCCAACTGGCCCTCAGAAGTGTTAAGTAATCTGTTCAAGAACACTGAGCCAGAAAGGCAGAGGTAGGTTTATTTGAAAGCTACCAGTCTTTTAGGAAAAGGGCATGGTAATAAAAATGTAAGCTTTGGTTCCATTAGCAACTAATTATTAAGAAAACAGTGGTAATAATAATAACAACAATAATAGTATAGTAACTGAAAACGGGGCAGCTTGAGCAGAAAAAGGTCCTTGACGCAGAAGGCATCTTGTCGAAAGCAAGTGCAGGGACTGGATTGATCGCATTGCTCATTTGTTTAGTAGACAACTAAGAATAGGGTAAGAATTCACCTTCTCTTTGCTTGTCACACCATGCTGTGGTTTCATATTGCCTGAGGCAACAGGGCCCCTGCTGCAGCCTGTGTTAGTAACAGAAGAGTCATTTCCATGGTTTCCTTATGGTTTCTAGAGACGATAATATATATTTTTAAAGCTTGGCTGATTTTATTCATGGAATCCACCCAATAGCTGACACATTAAAAGTGGCATAAGTCCATATTTTGTAACATGTATCAACATCACGCAGTTATGATAGAAAGTTCTTTTTGAAATGATACGATCTACCACAGTCCTGCTCAGATGAGCACACGGATGGTCCCCCTTGCTGAAGGGAGCCAGGGTACCCTCATTGTCCCTGCTGGCCATTCTCATAGAGGCCTCTCAGGACTGGACAGATGAAGAACAGCAATGCTCTCTCCTTAGATACTAATGCCAATGGATGGGAGGCCACAGAGGGCAATGCACCGATGAGGGGAGGCACTTGTAAATTTGTAGGGTGAAGTGTTGTCTATTCTTCAAGACGGAATAATTTACTCTTCTTAGTCATCATCTTTCCAAGAAAAGAGCTGGATTTTGAAGGAAAAATAAGAACTCACCAGGTGGGTAAGTGGGTGAAATCTTAACAGATGCAAAAACATAAAGGTACTGGAATGTTCTCAACGTGCATCAAGATGAGTTGTAAGGCGTGTGCACGTTTTTATCTGAGATCATACTCTCTTTTTCTTAAATATTATATCAGACTTCAAATTTCTTGAACATGTCATGTTTTAAAATGGTATTTTATTATACACATGGCCCTAATTTATTAACCATTCATTTATTGTTAAGCATTTCAGATTTTCCCCAACGTTTCTGTATTATAAACATGGCTGCAAAGAATCTCATTGCATATATATTTGATTTTTTTATTATTTACTTAGCATATATTTCCAGAGGTGGAATTGCCGAATAGAATGAAATGGAACTATATGAGTTTCTGTGTTGACAAACTGCTTTCTACAACCCGTTTCTCGGTGAGTTTGAGTTCCAGTTAGCCCTACATCTGTTTCTGTGAGAAGTGTTTGTTTCACCAAAGCATTTTTACCTTTGGGTATCAACTTTTATAGAAGCTTGCTAATGTGATTGAGGAACACTGGAGTGACATTATTGGAATTTGTTTACTTTTTTGAACATTTTCTTGCAATGTAAAAAAGCCCTTTCTGAATTGAATGTAACAACACCCCTCCACTTTTGAAAAGGTTGCTCTGACCAGGAGAGTATTACCTTCTAGATTGTTTCTGTCTTACCAGAGCCTAGGCAGTAGAGAGGAGTACTGCCTTACATTTTGATCTGGCCTAAGTGGGGCACAGAGGGGAGGGGGAGAAACTTTAACTTCCACATTTCTGCCTCATGTTTGAGTAACTAAAGGTTTCTGGGTCTGTTGTTTGATAAGTCCCTGGGCATGATCTGGAAGCAGAAGGATGAGAAAATTATAATTAACATTGCACTGCATAATAACGTAATGCTCCACATTGCCTGTAAGAAAAAATCTCATTTTCCTTATTTTCTGAAAAGCATTGTCTGCTTTGGAAAGATGTGTGTGTGTGTGTGTGTGTGTGTGTGTGTGTGTGTGTGTGTGTTCTCTTCGCAATAATATAAATCAAAATTTACACGGTCACATGTGAACAGAAACTGAACTCAAAATAGCTGAAGCAATAATAATCATTGTTGGCTTAAGTAACTTAAATGCAGGGGCTCTATTCAGTTATTAAAATGATAATCACAAACCCTATCATTTTCTCTTTCTTTGTTTAGGCTTTATTTTCCTTTGTGCTGGCTTCGTTCTCAAGCAGGCTTTCTCTACGTACCGGTCGGCATGGCCCTCACCAGCTCCATCATTTAGAGAACTTAGTGTCCAAAACCTCAAAAGAAGAGGATGCTTCTTTCCCAGTCGTTTCAGTAAAAATCCCAGAGAGGTGTTTGGTTGGTCTATCTTGAACTATCTACCCATTTTAGTATCAATCACCAAGGCCAGGAAGGATGTGGTACTCTGCCTACTCTTGGAACCAGGGAATATGATCAGCTCCAAATGAACCACCTGGGCTAAGAAATACAACAAGTGCAAACCCCCAAAGATATCCTGGGCAGTGTTAGGTGGGTAAATGATTCACAGTTGGCTCTCTGGAGTAGAAAATGGCCCTGATTTGTAGCAACTGTTGATTTTCATGGTGTAAGCACTGCCACAATGACTGATTTCAAGCAACCAACAAGGCAATACTGAAGAAAGAATTGAGAAGAGATGCATACAGTTGGCTCTCTCACACCACTGTGGCTGGGGCTGTCTCACACCACTGTGGCTGCGGCTGTCTCACACCACTGTGGATGGACCAGAAAAGAAGGCTCAAGCAGAAAGCACCAGCTCCCGTCTAAATTACTCTGCCAAATATCCCAACCCCACCCCATCAGTCTTCATACACCATGAAATGTTATTATTATCAGTTAGATTGGTAAATTACACTTTGGAAAATTTTATCCTAGGGGTTACCCCGATATGGAGAGGGAGATAGAACCAGGAGATGATCAAACCCAGAGCAGTGAATGGGGTTTTTCTAAAGTTGGATAAAGATTGCACAGTAAAATTAAAGGGTAGATTCTCTCTTGGAGTAAGGTGCACCTCAAGACTGATAAGTATATGACAGTGGTGATTCCCTTCAGTTTTTGAGACAGTCATATTTAGTCTTTTAAGTTTTTTTTTCTACAATGAAAATATTTTTACCAATCCCTGAACACTCAGCATGCGTACAAAGGGAAGGAGATGGAAGGGTGGCATTCCAGTGCTACCCACTTACCAAGGCCAGTGTTGTAGCGAAAACACTGAATTGAAAGAGGAAAGTGTGAGAATTTCAGGAGGTAGAGACACTGCTGAAGAGCACTCAAAATAGAGTTGGGAGAAATGGGGAGTTGGAAGCATTATGGAGAAATTACTGAGCATGAAAGGATCAGGGAGCAGATGAAGAAGAAAGCTCCTTTTCCCTCAAATACACTCAATAATAAACATGACCTATGGAAAGGACATATTTTCTTCTTGAATGAATTCCTAGTCTATGTCCTTAGCTCATGTTTCTTTTCTTTGCGCTTTTAATATTTTGGTTTTGATTTATGCCTGATATTGGCTCTCCTAGAAGAAGATCCTGAGACAAGAACTTGAACAAAAGCGATTTATTAAGAAGTATTCCTGGGGAAAACTAATAGGGGAGTGGAGAAATGGGACAGGAAGGGGAGGGGGCTGACCAGGTTTGTGGCATCCACTAAAGTTCTATGGAAAATAACTTTGGCATTACCTCCATGTAAGGTCTGGAGATGATAGAGATCACATCTCTAAATTGCCCTAATCGGAGACAAGGGAGCTGTGTCTCTTGGTCCCTGGTTAAGGACTGTTCCTGGGTTGGAAACACTGGGTTCAGGCATCAATTCCCAGTCAGTTCTGACTCTTCATAGATACTAGTAAAAGCATGTTCAGTTGGCTAACAGCAGTCTCCAAAAAAGAAACGCAGGTACTAGCAGTGTTCAGAAAGGAAATCTCACAAGCAGCCCGTGACAAAAATAGAAAAGGATCCAAGGAAATGTGAGTAAAGCACTGCCAAGTGTTTGCTATAATTCTGCTATAACTTACCATACTACAAGTGTTCTTATACACTAACAGTATTAACTTTTGTCATACTTAGTGAATGTGTTTTCCCCAGATCATTGTTGGATTTTTAATTCTGGTTTTGTTATTTTTTGATATGCCAATATTTTCAATGTTGATGCAGAAAAATGTTAATTATGGTTTCTTCACAAAAAAAGAGACTATATCAATCTTGCTTATCAGTACCTACTAGAAGGCCTAACACACATTAAGAGGTTAATAAATATTGAGATTATACTTTATATACAGTCTTGTATATTTAGTATTTTCCAGTTTGGGAAATGGCTCTTAATCATAAAACCATAAAACCTTTCCCAGATATCAAAATATTTCTCTTGAGGGTTCTACTTCAATGTAGGATATAGAAAGATGCAAGAGAACATCACTCCCACTATAAAAATGAAAAAATCTACATCTACGAAATCATAAATTTTCTTAAGTTCATCAGCAAGCTGAGGTTACAAGGCAAATGTAAATTGCTTCTGAGAGAAGAATAAAAGCAAAAACCATCTGCCCTGGTGAAAGGAGAAGAAAATACTTTTGGGCACAGAATCCTGTTTTGATACAAACCAAAGCATATGATAAATAAGATAAATATATAAAAGAAAGCCTTTGTGACTCTGAGTTAGAAAAGAGTTTTTTGAATAATACATAAAATGGAGAACACATAAAAATAATAAATTGGATTTTGTCAAAATTAAAAACTTTTGATCTTTGAAAGCCCTGGTAAGAAAAAGAGAGAGAGAGAGAGACAAACCACAGACTATGAGAAATGATTTGCAAAATACACATCTGATAAACAATTATCCAGAATTTACAAAAACAAAACTCTTACAACTCAATTAAAAAAAATAGCTAAATCTTTTTTGTGTGTATTTATTTACTTGTTTTTATATATTTATATACAAATGCAGGTATCTTCCATTCATATATTGCAGCATGGTGAAGTCTGGGCTTCTGGTGCACCCATCATCCAAACAGTGAACACTGTATCCAATAGGTCATTTTTCAACCTTTACCCCCTGCTACCGTCTCACCTTTTGTAGTATTCAGTGTCTATTATCTCACTCTGTATATCCACATGTACCCATTGTTTAGCTCCTACTTATAAGTGAGAATATGCTATATATATGATTTTCTGTTTCTGAGTTATTTTACTGAAGAAACAGAAAATCATATGGCCTCCAGTTCCACCCATGTTACTGAAAATGACATGACTTCATTCTTTTTATGACTCAGAAGTATAGTGTATCTTTTTGATATAATGATTTCTTTCCTTTTGGGTCCAGTGGGATTGCTGGATCTAATGTTATTTTTCTTTGTGAAATCTCCATACAGTATCCATAAAGGTTGTACTAGTTTATATTCTCACTAACAATGTATAACAGCTCCCTTTTCTCTGCATCCTCACCAACAGCTGTTGTTTATAGACATTTTAATAATAGACACATTTTAATAATAGTAAAATGGTGTCTCGTGGTTTTAACTTGTATTTCTCTGATTATTAGTGATTTTAAGCATTTTTATATGTTTATTGGCTGCATGTATGTCTTCTTTTGAAAAATATTCCTTGTAGATTCTGAATATTAGTTTTGTCAGATGCATGATTTGAAAATATTTTTTCCCATTCTGTAGGTTGTCTGTTTACTTAAAAGCAGAAGGTTTTTAAGTTCCATTATTTTATTTTATTTTATTTTTTGCATTGCTTTTGAGGACTTGGTCATAAATTATTTGCCTAGGCCAATGTCTAGAAGAGTTTTTCCTAGGTTTTCTTCTAGAATTTTTATAGTTTCAGACCTTATGTTTAGATCTTTAATCCATTTTGTGTTAACTTTTATATATGGTGAAAGGTATGGGTCTAGTTTCAATCTTCTGCATATAAATAGCCAAATCTCTAAAACTGACCAAAGGTTTGGACACCTCACTAAAGAAAATATGTGAATGACAAATAATCATGTACAAAGATAGTCAACATTAATGGATGTGAAAAAAAGCTAATTAAGACCACCATGGGTGGGCAGGAAAGGGCTAACTCAGGAGCCCTGTATTGCTCAAACCCTGCATATTCTAAACACCTTTCTTCCTTTGGAATATTCCTTTGATATAATAATTTCTTATTCTTATTTCTTATCAGGCAGAATATTCTGAGATTCTGTACCAGTTTGGCCAAATAAGTTTATTCTAACAATGTGATTGATGATGAACACCTGGTTTTGGTGAGGTAGGGATGAAGTGCAGCATGGGAGTCAGAGGAGCTGTCAGTCATAGTGCCTGTGTTACTGACCCCAAATAAAACTCTGGACACAGAGGCTCAAGTGAACATCCCTTGTTGAAAACCCTCATGCATGTTGTCACACATCATTACTAGAAGAATTAAGCATGTCTCCAAGTGACTCTACTGAAAAGGGACACTTGGAAGCTTGTGCCTGGTTGTTCTTGGATTTCATTCCATATGTCTTTTCCTTTTGCTGATTTTAGTCTTTATCCCTTTACTGTAATAAATCACAATCATGAATATAATAGTTTTTCAAATCCTTCTAGTAAATTATTGAGCCTCGGGGTGGTATTAGAGACTGCTAATGCAATGACATAATACTACGCATCAACTTGAATAGCTAAAATGAAAACGAATGACACACCAAGATTTGGCCAGAATTTGAAGCACCTGGAACTTTTATACACATCACTGGTTGGAATGCAGACTGGTACATATAGCTCTTTTACACAACAGCTTGGCAGTTTCTTATAAAGTTAAATACATTTATGTGGCCAGCAATCACACTCCTAGATATTTAACAGAGAAATGAAAATATATGTCCACACAAAAACATGTCTGCAAATGTTTTTGGCAACTTTATCCATAATTTACAACACTTCAAACGTTCAATGCTTAGTGGATAGATTAAAATATTGTGGAACATCTATAGTATAGCATACTATTTAGCAATAAAAGAGAAATGAAGGGAAAATACATGGAACAATGTGAATAAATCTCAAACACATTATACTACGTGAAAGGTGCAAAACACCAAAAACTACCTACTTTTTCCACATGATTCCATTTATGTGATATTTGGGAAAAGGCAAAACTAAAGAGGCAGAATCAGATCAGTGGTTTCTTGGATCGAGAGGAAGAGATTGCAAAGGGGATTAATAGAATTAGAGTGATTGTTATCACTGTGTATATATTTACAAAAACAAAAACAACTTATTGATCTAAAAATAATCCACAAGAAAAATGTCTGATAAAATACATTTTCTGTTTCTAAAAAACTGAACAATCATGCAAGGAGAGTTAGGTACATATTTAAGTAAGATGTTTAAGGATTGAAACCATTGCCTAAGTTCTGCATCCCTAGCACAGCACACTTAAAAAATGCTTAATAATATGAAAAGAGAAGTCTCTCTGAAAACACGCACAATATTTCACTGTAAACATTTGATTTAAATAATCGCCCTTTTGTAGGACATGGCAGTGGTTTCTAACATTTTGCTATTATAAATGATGTTACAAGAACATCTTTATATATGTTTTCCCATTTTAAATTTTTCTTTACATAGCATTTATTTCTAAATCTTTATATATAAATATATGTGATATATATATATATATATATATATATACACACACACACTAGAGAATCTCTCAAATGTCTACCTATTTTTCTAGTTTTCTGTGAAAAAGTAGCTCTTAAATTTCTGTGAAATTTGTCAAGTGAAGGCCTAAACTGTTTTTTATTTTTTTTTTCCTCTGCCATTGCCTTTAATGTACAAAGTTCTCTCCATTCAGCTTTCTGAGTTAGGAGCTTTCCCTTTTTGATTTGTCTTTTGCCTTTTTATTTGTCTTTTGTGATCTTTAAGGACTTGGTTTATTGCAACACTAATATACTGCTTTGTGATCCGTTTGTCTGCCTTTTCTCTTACATGGTGTGATTCACCTGACAAGAAGCCACTGTTTATTCAACTTCAGGCGATCCCATCTCTGACCACAGCATGTGGCACACAATAGGAACCTGACAAGGGTGGCTTGGCTAAATAAGCAGAAGAGGCCTGAACAGCAGGGGCCTGTTTCTGCCCCTTCCGCTGCCACGGTATAAATGCAGTCCACTCTGCATTTGCTTATACAGGGTAAGTCCCTGTTTCTCAGTGTCTTGTGGTGTCACCCCAAAGGAACCAAGCAACTTCCACCAGAGAAGCTGGACAAAAGCTTATTTTCAAATATATTTTTCTAGATGCCCCCAAATCAGGAACTCTCAGGGAACTGTAGAATTTGCTTTAAGATTAAGTACACCTGGGATTGTACCTGCGGGGTGGGTGTCTAGGCTATAAATAAATACTAAACTAGTGGTTATTTCACTAGGATTTTAACTACAGCCTCATCTGCTTCAGTGAAATTCTAAGTGAGATTCATTTTTTAAATAGCTGGTGAAGACTTCAAACCCTGTATTCTAGGCAAATGGTATAACCTCCCAAGGCCACCCACCATCTGCCAGTATGTGTGTGAATTGCCACAGCTCAAATCCCACTCCAGTAAACAACATTAACCAAAAGGTTCACTTTGCTGAATCATTTTCAAGTCCTGGAAGGTGGTCCACACTGACATTCAGTGTTTCATAGAGGGGGAAACTGCATTTAAGAGGAAGGATGACCTGAGTTCAATTAATTTGAAGAAAAGCGTGTGGATTAATAATAGTAAAATCATAGTAGAATTGACTTTATCCAGGCCCCTGGGCTTAGTGCTTTACCAATACCATCTCACTGAATTCTCAACACAATCCTTTGAGGTAAGTACTAACATTGCCCAGTTTTGCACATGATAAAAGTTGAGCTGAGAGAATTTCACTGACTCACCTAAACTTACACAGATGGCAAATGGCAGAACAAGGACTTAAACCCTCCCCTGCCTAAAACCCAAAAGTGTACTCTGAACCAGTGGTTCCCCAAATCCAGACTGGACAACTGCACTTCCTGAGTTATGCAGGCATTCCCTGAGAGCTCATAAAAACAGAAACTCTTGGCTTCACACTTAGAGATACCAATTTAGACGGTCACAGGTGGGAGTCAAGGAATCTTGGCGGGAAGCACAGCTTAGGCCCTATTCTATAACGACCCCCACTTTCTGGATCTGGATCAGAAGATTACAGAAAATATTCTCTAGATCGTGGCTTCAGACTAGAGAAAGGCTGTTGGATTTAAAGTTAAAGACATAGGCTTCCATTATTTGAGTAACTTGCTTGATGGTGTTGCACCTGTCACATATGTGAGACGGTTATCACAAGCTGTGCCACTGTATCTTTTAAGGTTGTAACAAAGCTCAGAAAAGATAATGTAACAAGAAAAGCCTTGAAAAATAGCAGACTGCTACATACACACAGATCACACATTTATGACTATGATATTCTATTCTCATTTTCTGGGTGTAGCTGATGATGTCAGTGCTCTATCCAGAACAACTTGGATCCTGTTTTTACCATTTTTGCAAAAATGTCACCCCTTCACACCCATACCACATGGTGTTATGTTTCCAACAACCAGCACCTGTGGCCCTTCTGAAAGTTGCACTGGGGCAACTGAGGCTTCTGGGTCCTCAGAAGTTTACTTCTGTGGAGGAAAGCCCTTGTTCAAAGGCAAACAGGTAGGAGGGGAAGAGAGGCCAGCTCACTGGCTCAGCTCGGGACAACTCTGAGACCTAACCTACTCTCCAGCCCTCCTCTGCCAGATTGGGACTCCGCAGGTGTTCGCCTGAGATCAAATCCTGGCATGGCTTTCTGCCAGTTCTTGTCCTACCTTGCTCAGTTCCTCACTGACCTCTCCCAGAAACCTTTCCTTCATAAAGCATGTACCCAGGAGTCTTCCATGGAAGATCTGCTCCTAGGAAACCCAGTCTCGAGGTTTTTCTCCCATAGTCTTGCAGCAGTGCCCTTCTAACCAGGACCCATGTTATTAACATTCTCATTGCTTCTCCTTTGTCTTCCCTTCTCCCCAAGCCCAGTGCCTTTTTCTGGTTGGGTTCGTGATGGAGTCCTCAATGACTCCACCTGCTCTTCAACATTTTCTTGCTGCCTTTCAGTTGATGAAAAGGCCCTAGGCATTGAGGAGGGTCCAGGACAAGAACGGGTAGATGTAGTCCGGCCACCTGCTTGAGACAGTGCCCCACCTCTTCCCTGAGGCAATGAATGCGAAGAAGGAGAAAGAGGAGAAATGGACTGAGGTGACATTAATTCATATTTTCAAGATATTATGCTACTTTACTTAGTATGACCATTACTTTTTAGTTTTTGTTTAATGTTTTTTTACTTTTCAACACATTAGTTGTCACTGGCCAACATTTTGGGAATGAAGAGTCCCAGAAGCTACTTCTGCCACTATTATCTTTTGTCTGTTTCTATTCTTTTTTGAGTGTCAAGTTAGGTCTCCTAAAAACATGACTCTATGACTTGGGATCCCTCTCTTTGACTCTCTTATCCTGGGTTAGACAGGATTCACTGTCTAACCCAGGATAAGGGAGGGAAGTCAAAACTCCTAAAACTGCTACATGAAAAAATAAATCCCTGACCATTAGAATGATGAGACTTTTGAGTAACTAAATGTCTTTCACAATATGGCTATTTCAGCTTGCCTTATTTATTTAAGCTACACTAAGAAATTCTCTTAAAAAATAAAAATCTGAACTCTTAAGAGTTAATGCATCTTTGCCTGAATATTGAACAGTTATAGACTCAAAAAAGCTGTAAGAAACTATTTTAGGGAACATATTGACACAGCAATCCTTAATTGAATGTGACCAACTGCTTCATATTATATATTTAGAAAGAACCTGTTTATGTTGTTTTGCTATTCCAATGAATAAAGTCAGAATGGTTTAATCATCTTTTAAACATCAAATAGTCTTTATTTTAACAAATGTCCTTATTGGCCCAGGATTTCAAACCCTATTTGCTAGAGCTAGACAACACAATCATTTTTATGCCAGCAAAAGAAGCAACTATGAGGTCTCACAGATAACAGAAAGAAGTATCGTACACCCAACTTACTGCCTGGCATAATCTACGTGGTACTGAAACAGATTGTTGAAAATCAAAACAGGTAACCTCTCCAACAGTTATTTCAGCTGTGCATTGACAAATAGTTGGGTTGATTATATTTTATTTCTGGCTAATAGATTTAAGATTTTAATTACTGACTGAGACAAGTGGATTAAAAATGTTAATTTATGCCTGAGATTGGAAAGGAAGGCTAACAAAAGCAAAGAAGATCAACTTCCCACCAATTTGGAAAAAGACTAAAAACTCTACAGATAATTCTAACGAAGGGCCTGTGGCAATAAGCTGCTTAACCTAACCAGAAAGTAAGAAACACAAAGCCCATGAATGAGGAAAAGACATCAAGGTTTTTAGACACATGTGGTTGAAAAAACTGAGTCGCATTTCACAGTCTCTTCAGTAAAATTTTAAGTAATGGGTACAAATATATTATAGTAACCTGAAGCTAATAAAACTGTCATATCATATTACAAATATGAGAAAATTAGTGTACGACATTTCATGGAATCAACAATTACTTTTTTTTCATGGACTCTATTCTGCAGGCAAGAAGCCCTGAGTCTGGAGGGTTTTAAGCAGGGCGGCATGAGGTATGCAAACATTTTCTTGGCTGTTTCTTAATTTTTATTATTTCTTTCTTATTATACTTTAAGTTCTGGGATACATGTGCAGAACATGCAAGTGTGCTACACAGGTACACACGTGCCATAGTTTGCTGCACCCATCAACCCATCATCTACATTATGTATTTCTCCTAATGTCATCCCTCCCCAGCCCCCTACCCTCCCAACAGGCCCAATGTGTGATGTTCCCCTCCCTGTGTCCATGTGTTCTCGTTGTTCAGCTCCCACTTATAAGCGAGAACATCTGGTGTTTGGTTTTCTGTTCTTATGTTGGTTTGCTGAGAATGATGGTTTACAGCTTCATCCATGTCCCTGCAAAGGACATGAACTCATCCTTTTTTATGGTTGCATAGTATTCCATGGGGTGTATGTGTCACTTTTTTTTAATCCAGTCTATCACTGATGGACATTTGGATGGTTCCAAGTCTTTGCTATTGTGAACAGTGCTGCAATAAACATACACGCGCATGTGTCTTTATAGTAGAATGATTTATAATCCTTTGGGTATATACCCAATAATGGGATTGCTGGGTCAAATGGTATTTCTGTTTATAGATCCTCAAGGAATCACCACACTGTCTTCCACAATGGTTGAACTAATTGACACTCCCACCAACAGTGTAAAAGCGTTCCTCTTTCTCCACATCCTCTCTAGCATCTGTTGTTTCCTGACTTTGTAATGATTGCCATTGTAACTGGCCTGAGATGGTATCTCCTTGTGGTTTTGATATGCATTTCTCTAATGACTAGTGACGATAAGTTTTTTTTTTTCATGTTTGTTGACCACATAAATGTCTCTTTTGAGAAATGTCTGTTCTCATCTTTCGTCCACTTTTTGATGGAGTTGTTTGCTTTTTTCTTGTAAATTTGTATAAGTTCTTTGTAGATTCTGAATATTAGCCCTGTGTCAGAGGGATAGATTGCAAAAAATTTTCTCCGATTCTGTAGTTTATCTGTTCACTCTAATGATAGTTTCTTTTTCTGTGCAGAAGTTCTTTAGTTTAAGTAAATCTCATTTGTCAATTTTGGCTTTTGTTGCCATTGCTTTTGGTGTTTTAGTCATAAAGTCTTTGTCCATGCCCATGTTCTGTATGGTATTGCCTAGGTTTTCTTCCAGGTTTTTTTTTTTTTAATAACAATTACATTCGTGTTTACCTTTAGAGGACACAAAATGCCAGCAGCCCTGTTAGATTTGGGGCATTTTTTTTCCTTTCTTCTGCCTTCAAAACATGAGCTAAGTTGCTCATAGAAATATGAGAATATGAATTCATTGAAAAGACATATTGGTTTTAAGAGGAGCACTTAGACAATTCTCATAGAGCTCAGAAACGAAGTTGGCACTCAAGACATGACTGCCACTTCCTCAGTTCCCTGAAACTTGCAGAGCTGAGTTCAGTGGCTTCAGGAAAACTCCAGAGGCAACAGCAGAATTCTCAAACTGCTGCATCATTAGCACCCATTTGATGACTTTGTCTTAATTGAGTGATTCAGAATAGCTAGACTCTATAATGTGATGAAGCTTTAGGGATACTTTTACCAATTTATTGTTTCCATTCTCTTTTCTTGTATGCACATGGAGTAATACATGAAAAAATATATCTGGGTCTTTCCCTGAAACAAAGAAAGAGGTTTCCCCAGAGAGAATATTAATGGCCAACAATCCTGGGAAGTGACAAATTCTAGAGCAGGAAATAAAGACTCTACAGAGAAGAAGGAGCTTGGAAGTTGGCCAGGAGCTAGCTGGGCCAGAACTCTGTGGTCTGGAGACAACTGGAACATTTTTAGGAGGTCGGCAGGACACTGAATTGCTACCGCCCATGTGAAGGCAAAGTACCCTCTTGGCATGAGTCCTGTCCTGTGAAATTTTTCTGTGTTGTATTTTCCTTATGTAATAGTTTCAAGAGCTCCTAAGTTTCCTTTTTGGTGACATTGTTTTCTTCCTGCTTTCTTTCTATGACATTTATTACTACAGGGAAGAGGAAAGAGGCATGTACTAGATTCTGTTTATGCATCACTCCAGATCTGGGCTTGCTTTGCTTTCTGACCTGTGAAGCCCCCAGTAGAACTCACCCTCTTCCATAGATCATGGAGCCAATTGTCTCCAGCCTTCACTGTGGCTACAGACCTAGAGGCTCAATGCATCCCCATGCCCCAACATCCCTGTTGTGCTGAGGTTTGGGGGGACACCAGGACTCACTTGGCACTCATGTTACAGTTAAAACTCCGCAGATCCAACTTTGACCTATTGGTTATGGAAGTCAGTGGACAGATGCTGCTTTCTTCCTCAACCCTAAACAGAGTCTTGGATATACAGTCCCTTCATTTATTCTCCATGAAGATATCCCCAAAGGCCAAGGAATTTGCTTGCCATTAAGCTCAGTAATATACTATCTTACATTTTCTCTCCATCTCTCCTGTTTCCTTGGGATTGCGTTTCCACAATCCAATATTGGCACATTAGTTTAGCCTCAGGCTCTGCTTTATAGATCTTAACTGACACAGGAATCCCAAAAGTCCATCCCAGGAAGAAGGAGAAGACAAAACACAAAATCAGGCCAGATAGGAAGGAGGAGTGATGAGAAACAAAATCATATGATGAAAACATAGCCTCTGAAGTCAGACTGCTTGGATTCAAATTCTGTCTCCACTACTTACTAGCTGTGTAAACCAGGGCAAATCAGCTATTTGTGCATACCTTCCTAATCTGTAAAAACAGACTAATAATAGAATTTGCCTCACAGGGCTACCGTGAGGCCTGAATGAGTTAATTAATAGAACATGGTAATTAATATACACGGTAATATCTATATTACCATGCAGCTATCATCATCACCATTACCATTTTAAGGCCGTAATGGTGCTGGAAGAATGAAACGGAGGAATTAAAAGAAGAGTGGGGGACCAGGCACAGTGGTTCACACCTATAATCACAGCACTCTGGGAGGCCAAGACGGGAGGATTGCTTGAGCCCAGGAGTTTAAAACCAGCCTGGGGAAGATGGTGAGACCCCCATCTCTACAAAAAAATGTCTTAATATCACCTGGGCATGGTGGTGTGCACCTGTAGTCCTACTATTGGGGGTGGGTGGGGAGGCTGAGGTAGGAGGGTTGCTTGAGTCCAGGAGGTCAAGGCTGCAGTAAGCTATAATCACACCACTATACTTCAGCCCAACAACAAAGTGAGGCTACCCCACCTAAAGGAAAGAGAAAAGAGAGAGAGAGAGAGAGAGAGAAAGGAAAGAAGGAAGGAAGGAAGGAAGAAGGAAGGATAGAAAGAAAGGAGAGAAGGCAGAGGGAGGGAGGGAGGAGAGAGAAGAAGGAAGGATGGAAGGAAGGAAGCAGGGAGGGAGGGAAGGAAGGAAGGGAGAAAGGAGGGAGCAAGGAAGGGAGAGAGAGAAAGAAAGAAGAAAGAAGGAAGGAAGGAAAGAAAGAAAGAAGGGGAGGGAAGAAGGAAGGAAGAAAGAGAGGGATGAAGGAAGGGAGGGAGAAAGGGAGGGAGGGAGGGACAGAGGAAGGGAGGGAAAGAAAGGAAAGAAAGAAAAAAAAGGAGGAAGTTAGGTGTCAGTGTCCTTAATTCTGACTCCTTAGTTCTGAGTCAGAATTAGAGACTAAGTGGGGTAGGTGGTATAATCTCAAGACGGAGTGAACCAGATGGTTTTCGGGAGACCTAAGAACAGCCCCATTCCCTTGGGCACGGCATAGTAGGTGGAAAGCTTCACCTAGAAGCACTTAGTTCAGTTCCACATGCAATGTGGCTCCGGTGAGAGAGCACAACATTGGTGGAGGGTGAGACATAGCACCCAGCTCTGAGCTGTCCACTTGTACAACGCAAGGATTGTGAGTGTAGTGGTGTGAAGAATTCTCAGAGAAGCAGGGGACCAGAAGATCCTTGGAGTAAAGAATATCAAATTATACAAGACTATACTATAACCATCCTTGAGACCTGAGCTATGGCAGGGACGATAGCCTTCAATCCACCAGAACAGTATCACATCTTAGCATTAACACCAGTGCTGAACACCCACGGGCCATTGCTTGGAAAAAACACACAAACCAGAGCCACCTGCCCCATCCCACAACAAAGTTACCTGTGCTTTTCTCTGCACATAGAGACCAACTTGGGAAGACAGTGTGGGGGTGGAGGAGGGAGGAAATTTTTAAGAAAGAAGAACCACTCATTAAGGGAGTGTATATGCAAATTGATTAAATATTTACCAAAAAAAAAAAAAATTACTGGAGGAAACTGAACTATATTTTCTGTGACATGATATATGTGTTGGTCCATGACTCCTGACTCATAACTTCCATAGCCCTTGTGACAGTCTCTTGTTATAATGTTGGGGTGCTTTAGGCCTCAGAAGTAAACCTCAGGAAAGAGGATTTATCTCTCTCTCTCTTTTCTCTCTCTCTCTCTCTGACTTTCTCCTGCCTTCCTTTCACCTATTCATTTTTCTTCCAGAAAACAAGATTCTAATCTACCCCCACCTTTTGGTAGTGGAGCTAGCCATAAAGAAATTTTCAGACCTACCTTGTCTGATTGTAGGTCATAAGACCTACATTTTAGAAGATCTGCTCCATACTTGGGAGGAAAGAATGTTGCAGACACAGGCCAAGAAGATACTGAACAGACAGCCTTCCTGGGTTTCTATTAGTATCGGATCATGCCCTTTTTATCCAATCACATTTCTACATGATGGTCAATCACAGCTACCCAATAAAGTCCCCATAAAAGCCCAAGAAGGTGGGGTACCAAGGGCTTCTGGATTAGCTGAACACATGGAGGCTCCTGGAGGGTGGCATGCACAGGAAGGGCATGGAGGTCCCATGCCCCTTCCCTCATACCTCGCCCTGTGCATCTCTTCATCTGTATCTTTTACGATATCCTTTATAATAAACCAGTTTACAAAAGTGTTTTCCTGAGTTCTATAAGCCACTCTAGCAAACTAGTCAAACCTAACAAGGGGATTGTGGGAAAACCGATTGATAGTGAGTCAGTCAGAACCACAGGTAAAACAATCTGGGGCTTATGGCTGCAATCGGAAGTCTGACGATCTGTGGGACTGAGCCCTCGACCTAGAGGATCTGATGCTATTTCCAGGTAGATGATGTCAGGATTGAATTGGAGAACACCCAGCTGAGTCCACTGCAGAATTGATTGATTGCTTAATAATGGGGACAAATGACTATTCACGTGGTCATAGAAGTCTGTGTTGATTGTTGTGCTGTGGCCAACAGTTTGTGTTTTCTCCACTCAGATTTTTCTAGGAAATTGAAGCTGACCTCTCTCTTATGTCTCCTTCATCAGAGAGGAGAGCTTTCGTGCCAGATGACATCAGCTATAGATCATAAAGGAAGTTACATTTTTTTCTGCACATTGGAAGAACTCTCGAAAATAGGTGGGGATTTAAAACCATCACTGCAGAACTCAGGTGTGTAGAATGCTTATTTCTGGCAATAAAACACTTTAAGTTTTGTAACATTGAATTTTAAAATCTTTATACCTTTAAAAAGTCCCTGTATAGTACTATTATCTCTCTAAGGTCACTTCCACTCAATATTATCAATTTCTTTCCAAAGGAGCAATTAGTGGCAGAAAAGATGTGGGTCCTAGAGATTTGTTTCTGAAACCGGACAAGGGGACAAGGGGTCAGCTGAGTTCATTCAAAACGGAAAGCATATTCTACCAGATTCTCACTGGGGTAAACAGCACATATTCCTTAAGGTCAAGCAAGTACGGAATCTCAAGCGTGAATAATTAATAAGGATGTACAAGATGTCAGGACTCACATTCCCAGGATTTGCTAAGATACAGATAAATTGGAATCTGACATAAACAAATTGTGTTTAATAACCCTTAAAAACGTGATCCCTGAAGCATTCTGCACTGCTTGAGTTGCCCCTTATCCAACTTCTTCTATCTTAATTTATAGTTGACAAAGACTGGTAAGAAAAAAGTGCTTGAACATAAGCAATAAAATCAGTTACAAAACCACTTACTTTATCACATATTTAATGTGCTTTCCTACCACTTTTTTTTTTGTAACTTTCTAATCTCTCTATTTAGGGAAGACACATAAAGTATCATTTAATTTCAGCTGAGAAAGCATCTTCCAGCGCCAACCCTGGCATCAGCATCATGGAATGAATCATCCTTGCTAACTTTCTTGCTTAAGTGAAAGAGTTGGGTGATGGAAACCAGCCTCCCATACCAGAAAAATAAAGTGCCCTCTGAGTCCTCAAAAGCAGAAATTCCCAAGACAAGGCATAGTTCTTCCAAGGGCAAAATTATGAGGCCAAGGATAAATTATATTGTTACATAATTTTGTATTCCTCCAAGATTTTATTCACCATTTTTTCTTGGGGTGGGGGGAATCTTCAAACTGCTTAATTAGTGCCTGGCAAATATTATTCATATGCCTTTCTCACAATGTCCAAATATGGTCTTTCTTCAAGAATAGATATTTCTGGTTAGGGCTTAACTGTACATGTCTCACAACTAAAGAAAAAACATAAGTCCCCTAAGTTACTCCAAAGGAATATAATACAAATAATCCCCATACATCCAGCCAAAAGGAAAGCATTCCCAGAACTCAAGGTAGCATTCTAATTTAAGTAGGTCCAAATTTTTTCAGCAACTCTATAATTCCACCTGGAGTTAAATGATGTCTTTGCTGTGTGTCTTTCACACTGCAGTGTGTGCCTATGTATAACAAAATAATACTAAGAACACATTTCTCCAGAGACTTAACACAACATCCGAAAATGTATACATATTCCTTTTTTTAATCTCAAGTAATTTGCTTGATATTAAGAATAACAATGGGACTAAAAGTAGGCGTGGGAAGAAGGAGAAAATACATTTACAAGTTATCAACCACTGAGTACAAATACTACATTAAAAATTAATATTTCCTGATAAAGTTGCAACTTCCAATCACTGAGAAAAGGATGCATTATTTACTAAATGGTGTTGGAATAAACTACAATCATTTGTATGACAAATTAAAAGAGTTCATATATTATACAGCACCAAAATAAATTTCATATGAATTACATATTTAAATATAAAAAATAAAACCATAAAATATAAACAGAAAATAGGAGTGCTGATTTATGAAACCATGTGTGGAGAAGGCTTTTATAAGGATTGTGCCAAAAGCAGAAACCATTAAAAAATATATTATTAAATTTGATCCATAAAATTCAGAACTTATGTATATTAAAGATCCACTGTCAATAAAAGCAATATGGAACATTTAGGAAAAAATATTTCCAATTTACGATAGAAACAGAATTGACGTACCAAAATTCTCTCACAAACAAATTAGAAAAACAAAAAGCTAGCAGAAAAAAATTGCCAATAGAATGAAAAAGCACTTCACAAAAACTAAAATCAACTAGTCAACAGCATATGAAAAATGTGCAAGCACTAGTAATCAAGGAAATGCACATTAAAACAATAATGAGATGCTATTATTCATCCATCAAATCAGGCTAAAGATTTTTTTTTGAAGCTAAAATCCTAGAGATTGGCAAGTATTCAGAAAAATGGTCCCTCTGAGAAACATAAATTGTTGGGAATATGAATGAAAAGACAGAATTATTCTTACCCATTTTCCCAAGACTCTCACTCCTGAAAATTATCTTAAAGAAGGAGGCATGAATGCCAATTTAATAATACATATTGGAGAATCACAGAGCAGACTGGCTCATTTACCCCCGTTGCAACTATCTGTCAATATAGACCTACATAATCAATCTTAATAGCTTCATAATACTGCATTGATGAATGTAGTAACTTATGTGTTCACTGCCATTCTTACAGACATTGAGGATGTTTCAAGATGTTACTTTTGTTTAAAAGCATTCCAAAAACATCCTATTAAATGTATATTTGTATGCATCTTCAATTTTTTTTAAGATTAATTCTTAGGTGTAGAATTACTGAGTCAAAATGTACCCATTTAAATTTAAGTACAGTTTTTAAAAGTCGTAACAATTTATTCCTTCCAGCATTCTAGAGGTGCCATTTATTTTTCACACTCTTCCTTCGAAGAATGTTAACAATCCTTTCCAGCATTATCATTCTTATTGGCAAAAATTAATATCTCATAGCTTTATTTGGTAACTTTTTTTGGACATAGTGAAGCATAAATTTGCCCATTTTTCTATTTGTTATTTTTCCCATTTTAAAACAATCTTGTTATATCAAGAATATTATTTTTTTCTACCTATACATTGCAAATAGGTTCTCCAAATATAGACACCTTTAAACTTTCCTTATGTTGATTTTTTTCCAGTATAAAAATGCTTAATTTCTACATAGTTATATCTTTAAATTTTTCCTTTATGGTTTCTATACGTGGTGTAATTTTGAGAAAGTCCTTCCCACTTGGCATAAATAATAGAAATATTCATTATATTCACATTTAAAAATATCTTATTAAGAAAAATTTCAGGTATACATAAAAAAATGAAAAGAATAACACATAGACTGATCCCAGGGTCCAGAGTTGGCAAACATTGGCAACTCTTGCTTTTTTTTATCCCTGCTTCTATTTTAACAGTTCTTCTTTACTGAGGTATTTTGAAGCAAATTCCTGACATTATATCATCCCTATGTCATTCACAGTTCATATCTAAAAATAATTTTCTTACAAATCCACAATGACATTTTCACAGCTAACAAAATTAACAAGTTTTGGTATCATTTATCTCAACCATAATCAAATTTACCAAGTTGACTAAAAAAGTGTCTTTTTATAGCTGTTGGTTTGAATCAGTATCTAAGCAAGTCCCACACGCTACTTTGGATTTCATGTATCTTAGATCTCTTTTAACCTAAGAAAGTCCTACTCTTTTATTTTTCTGTTTACTATTGAATTGTGGCAGAGACCAGCTTGATGATCCTATAAAAATGTTTCCATTGAGAAGACCCCATCATCTCAGCCCAAAATCTCCTTAAACTGATAAGCAACCTCAGCAAAGTCTCAGGATAGAAAAATCAATGTACAGAAATCACAAGCATTTCTATACACCAATAATAGACTAGCTGAGGGCCAAATCAAGAGCAAACTGCCATTCACAATTGCTACAAAGAAAATAAAACACCTAGGGATACAACTAACAAAGGATGTGTAGGACCTCTTCAAGGAGAACTACAAACCACTGCTCAAGGAAATAAGACAGGACACAAACAGATGGAAAAACATTCTATGCTCATGGTTAGGAAGAACCAATATCATGAAAATGGCCATACTGCCCAAAGAAATTTATAGATTCAGCACTATCCCCATCAAGCTACCTATGACCCTCTTCACACAACTAGAAAAAACAACCTTCAACTTCATATGGAACCAAAAGGCAGCCCACATAGCCAAGACAATCCTAAACAAAAAGAACAAAGCTGGAGGCATCATGCTGCCTGACTTCAAACTGTTACAAGGTTACAGTAATCAAAACAGCATGGTACTGGTACCAAAACAGAGATATAGACCAAGGGAACAGAACAGAGGCCTTGGAGTCAACGCCACACATCTACAACCATCTGATCTTTGACAAACCTGACAAAAGCTAGCAATGGTGAAAGGATTTCCTGTTTAATAAACGGTGTTGGGAAAACTGGCTAGCCATGTGCAGAAAGCAGAAACTGGACCCCTTCCTGACACCTTACACTAAAATTAAGACCAGGTGGATTAAAGACTTAAACATAAGACCTAACACCATAAAAACCCTAGAAGAAAACCTAGGCAAAACCATTCAGGACAATGAGAACACATGGACACAGGGAGGGGAACATCACACACTGGGGTCTGTTGGGGGTGGCTAGGGGAGGGACAGTGGGGGTTGGGGACGTTGGGAAGGGATAACATGGGGAGAAATGCCAGATATAGGTGACGGGGGAGATAGAGGCAGCAAACCACATTGCCATGTATGTACCTATACAGATCCTGCATGATCTGCACATGTACCCCAGAACCTAAAGTATAATAAAAAATAAAAGTAAACCATTACAAATAAAAATATATATATACAGTAAGAGGGAAAAAAAGTTTCCATTTTTCAGATGTAGCTGTCTACTTCCTTAGGGTGTCATTTAACTTATTCCTCCATTTTATAATTCTTATAAATAGAAGTTAACTCTAGAGGCTAAATTAGATTTGAGTGTAGCATGTGTGTGTGTATGTTTTACAAGAACACTTCATAGGTGTTACTGTGAGCTCCATATAGTCTCATATCTGAATCAGCCAGCATCTGATTGTCCCACTTAATGATGGTACGAAAGATCAAAGGATTGATTTAGTTTTTAAAGTAAATGTTAGTTTCAGAATAGTTTTATATTTATAGAAAAATTTCAAAGATAATACATAATTCCCATGTACAACCCATACCCATTTGTTTCCCATTATTAACGTCTTACATGAGTATGGTACATTTGTCACAATGAGCCAATGTTAGTTGTTACTAACTGAGGTCCATACTTTATTCATAATTCCTTAGCTTTTACCTAATGCCCATTTTAAATTGAGGGATTCTATCCAAAATACCATATTGCATTAGTTATCATGTTTTCTTAGATTCCTTTTGGCTATGACAGTTTCTCAGATATTCTTGGTTATTAACAGTTTTCAATATCTGAGTTTCTGTCTTGTATTTCTCCTGCTCCAGGCTTGTAATTAGTCATGTCTCAAAGTATCCTGGTTTCTTTAAGTAAGAGAATCATATTTAAAGACTACTAACTGGAGAGGTGTCCTCATTGCTGTTGCATTGTCATTGCATTTAAGCTTTTTCAGTAAACACACCTACAAAATACATGTTTTTTGGAGAAAAGCAAATCATACTGATATTTCCAAAGAAAAGTTAACCTTATAAAATTTTTACTCAAATATTTCACTTTACACTTTTTAGAGTAAAAATCCTAACTCTTAACATCATGGACATAATTACTTATTAGTATTATTTTACAATGTATAAAAAGCAATCTCAATGCCAATATCATTACTGATAATTAGACTACTAAGTGGAATTTAGGGTTTCTTGGCAATTTTTTTCCTTTGAAATATATGCCAGTAAATATGCATAATCAAATTACTTTATTCTAAACTCACTTGAAAGAATGCTTCTCTCTCTGATATAAACATTGGCATATTTATTTCCATTTTCATGGATTTTTTATTAGATTTATTTTATGATTATGCAAAACATGTTTCCAAAGCCATTTACAAAATATATATGTGTAATTATTTTTTAAATGCCCTTTTTAGAAACAAAGGTTTTAAATTATTTTCCTAATATATGTCGTTTAATTGCTTTGATGATTATATTGGATTTTTAGCTTTTATATGAGTTTATCAGTTAGTTCCTAATATGTCAGATCAACTAACTTTATTTGCTACTCCAGTTATGGTCTGATATACCTGCAGGTATGTTTCCAGACCAATGACAAATATACAAATTTTTAAATACAAATATTTAACATAGAAATTTTAATATACAAATTTTTTTAAAAAACAAAAAATATATAGAACAAATTAATGTACTATATAGTAGCATAATTATGGCAACAAGAATTTTGAAAAAAGTTAGAACGTTACTTTTTAAGGTTATCATTGGTATATATAAACGTTAATTTATTTTAGTAAGTAACTTACCTAGTTGGAAACAGAGCAATTAAACGATACTTAAATTTTTTCCTGTAAGGCCTAAATTGACATTGTTAATCAAGGAGATAGAGTCAGCTTTGAAAAATCAAGGAATCATTATGTCTAATGAACTGAAATAAAAATTCTTGTTGTTCAACAGTAACTTTTCCTAAACTCAAATCTATTTTTATAAACTAATATAAATAATGTTTATATTACAATTCTAACTGCTTTTCATTTTGATAGTTGGTAGGCTAAACCTTCCTTATAGCTTTAGAAATAAAATGAAGGCTCAACTGGATTTGTAAGAATAAAACATGTTTTTTCTAATAGTCCTAAAATGAAATAGATTAGTTACCAAGTGTTTATTGCGCCAATGTACATTGTAATTTACCAGAGAAAAATACATAATTTTCTTGGTCTTGCCAAAGAAGTTCCCTTGAAAGAAATCTCTTTCCAATAAGTAAAACCTCCAAATTACCAGGAAAAAAAATAAAATAAAATTATTTTTTTAAATTTTATTTTAATTTTAAGACAGATTCTCACTGTCACCCAGGCTGGAGTGCAGTGGTGCACTCAGCTCACTGCAACCTCCATCTCCTGGGTTTCAACAATTCTCATGCCTCAGCCTCCTGAGTAGCTGGGACTACAGGTGTGTGCCACCATGTCCAGCTGATTTTTGTATTTCTTTTTTTCAGTAGAGGCAGAGTTTCCCCATGTTGGCCAGGCTGGTCTTGAACTCCTGACCTCAAGTGATCTGCCCACCTCGGCCTCCCAAAGTTCTGGGATTACAGGCATGAGTCACTGCACTCAGGCAATTTTTAATATTTTTATTTAAATATATATATAATTAAGGATATTCTATCTACTTATTTATAGTTAAAAGATATGATATAAAAATAAAGAATTTCAAAATAGTCTCATTTCCCTCCCTGTTCCTTAACTCTATTCCTTCCCTCTTCTCATAGAAAACCATTTTAATTTGGCTCTGTTTTAACAATCCAGTGTTTCTTTTGGCTAACATAAACACATGCAGAGTTATGAGCATGTTGCTTATGTATATTTGCATATACACAGAGAGAATGTATTCCTTTCTAATAGCAATAATAACAATGGTATAATTTTAAAACTTTTATATATTGTAGGATAATACGTCATTATCATAATATAAGAAATAAAGAACTTTAGTGTAAAATAAAAGAGATAAAAGATAAGAGTGTAAAATAGAGTGATGTCAACCAAGTGGTAGAGCAAGAAGCCCCAGATCCTTCTTCCTCCCACAGAAACACCAATTCTACAATAACACACAGACCAATTCCCTTTATGAGAAATCCAGAAAACAGTTAAGAGACTCTTGCACCTCGGGTGAACACAAAACCAACTACATCCAAGCAAGTAGGAAAATCTATGGCACTCTCTCAGGGTACTTGCTCCCCCTGGCCAAAATGTTGTACATTTGTGAGAAAACTCCCAGCTCCCAGCTGTTCCTTTGGGAGAGAAGGAGAAGACTGGATGGTACATGCAATATTCTGCTCAAGAGATCAGCTTCTGTCTTGCCATTCTTGGAGGCTAACAGGACCCAGCATCCTCTACACAACCGAGGACCACTGAGTACAGAAGGTCTGGGCGGCATGCTGCTGCTCCATGGGATCCGCAACAGGTGGAAGTTGATACAGGTTGGTCGCTTCTTCCTCAAAAGGAAAGAGAAGAGTGGAATATGAATCCAGCATTCTGGCATTTTCCAGGGCTGCCCAAGGAACTGGTTTCCATCTCTCCTTCTCAGAGGTCACACACGAGACCTGGAATACTCTAGAGGCCTGCGGGCGACTGAGAACAAAGAAATTGCCAGGCAGTGGGCTGGTGCCCCAGAAGATCTGTGGTACAGCAGACAAACACCAGAGGGAGCAAGAGATTACAAGCAACCAGTAAACCCTCGAATTCAGAATCTAAACGTGCAAGTCCAGGGAAGATGTATCCACAGAAAAGACTTGCGAGTCTCCCAGCACCTCTAGCCAGGCTGATTGGTGAATGTCTTCTCTCATACAAGGCTAGTCTGTAAAAGCTGGGAGAGGTGAAAGTCTTTAAAAATATGTGGATGCCAAAACAAAGTTATAATAAACATGAAGAAATGAAGAAATGGCCCAATAAAAGGAACAAAATACATTTCCAAAAACTGAGCTTGAAAAGGAAGCCTATTACACTGCAAAAGAGTAAAAAAAAAAGCCCGAGGAACTTAGGGGGTACTGTCAAGAGGATCAATACTCATACTATGGGATGCCTAGAAAAAGAGAGAGAAAGTGGCAGAAAGTTTATTTAAAGTAACGACCAAAAACATCCCAAATCTGGGGAAGGAAATAGACATCCAGATTCAAGAAACCCAATAGGCACCAAATAAGATAGATATTAAGAAATCTACACTGAGACACATTATAATCAAACTGTCAAAAGTCCAAAGACAGAATTTTGAAAGCAGAAAAAAAAAAAAAATAGGCTCATCACATACAAGGGAACTTCATAAGAAGGTCAGTGGATTTTTTTTTTAAGTAGAAACCTCCAGGCCAGAAGAGAATAAGAAGATATATTCAATGTACTGAAAGAAAAAAGCAGCTTCCAACCATGAATACTGTATCTGGCAAAGAACCCTCCTCTAAAAATGAGGAAGAAGAAGACTTTCCCAGAAAAGCAAGAGCAAGGGAGATCATCATCACTAGACCTACCTTATAAGAAGTGCTCAGTTTAGTCCATCGAGGTGAAATAAGATGATCAAAGAAGGACAAATACTGCATGAATACATTTATATGAGGCATCTAAAGTGATTAAACTCAATGAAGCAGAAAGTAGAATGGTAGTTGCCAGGGCCTGGGGGAAAGGGGAAGTGGAAAGTTGCTGTTTAATAAGCATAGACTTTCAATTATGGAAGACAAAAATTTCTAGAAATCTGCTGTGCAATAATGGGCTTATAGTAAACGACACTGCTGCTCACTTTTAAAAGCTGCTAAGAGGGCAGATTTCATGTTACGTTCTTATTTAAAAAGTGTCAAATAAAGAGTACAAATTCTTTAATGTTAAATTTACATGGGAAATGTCAATATGAATTCATGATAGTTTTTATTTTTCAGAAATACACATTTCCTTGCCCTGTTCATTAAAAATATCTAAAAACAATGAAAATCTATATGCTCTATATACCATCCCACTACTTGCTTTTTTCACTTAATACATGCAAGAGATCATTCTATCTCAGCCTATGGATGTTTTATTGTGTTATAATTTATATACCAAAAGTTTTACCCACTTTAAGTATACAATTGGATGATTTTCAGTAAATTTACTAAGTTGTACAATCTTAATCCAATTTTAGGGCATTTTCATCACCCAATAAGTCTCTCATTCCCTTTCACAATTAATCCATTTTGCCATCCCCAGTCCCACTAATCGATTTTCTGTCTCTATAAATTTGCCTTTTATGTCTGTGTAGTGTTCAGCTGTACAGATGAGTAATAATTTATTCAACTAGTCCTCAGACATTAGCTTCTTATATTTTGCTATTACAAATAATACCTGAGTGAATACCTTTAAATCATTTCATGTGAATAAATTATTTCATATTTTTACCATATTATCCCTAAATGAATGTTGAGGTAGTTTCCTTAATCATGAAATTGCTAAGTAAAGGATAAGTGTATGTGTAATTTTGCTACCTGTTACTAAATTCCTCTCTATAGAAGTTGTTTCATTTTGCATTCTCAATAACAATATATAACAGAGTGCCTATTTCCTCACAGTCTTATCAATTGAGAAGGTAGTGAACTTTGATTTTTGTTCATCTGCAGCATAAGAAGCATATCTTGGGGAAATTTAATTTGCATTGCTGTTATATTGAGTACATTTGAGCACATTTCTATGTGTTTAAGAGCCATTTTCGTGTCTTCTGTTTCTATTAGCATTGGACCAAGAGGAAGAAGTTTAGAACACATGTATCTGTGAAGCAAAGTACACCTTTTTGTCATCTGAGATAGGCTATTTATCAAAAATAACAACAACAAAGATATAATCGATTTACCTATCTGGAATGTTGTGATAATTTACTAATTGATACTGTAAAGTGCTTTTAAAACATCAAGTGAAATACAAATGCTAAATATTGTGTGATAGCTTCCTTTGATTAACATCTTCCATACACAATAATGTAACCTAATTTAATTAAACAATACAAAGTTAAATAATAGAAAGCAGAGGAAGAAATAAATCAAGAGGCATAGTCCAAAGAGAAGGGCATATTTTCAAATGAGATTTGGAAAAAGATGGTGAATCAATGAGGCAGAGAGACATTAGGAAGCTGTTCTACTTGAGAAAAGATATAGACAAGATCTCTCCTTAGACAATCTGCTACATTCTCTGGTACCTAATTATGACATTAAATGCATCAGCATCTCAATAACATGAATGTTAACGGCAATCACTGCTGATACACAAAGGAGCACTTAATTACCCTTTGGGAGAGTAAATGTCATCATTACTGAGAATTGTTAAAGTCATATAAAAGTTGAAAAATGCAGTAAGTTGTGGCTGGCTAACACTGAAGATCTGTGCTCTTCTTATATAGTCTAAATTGCTGCTGGTATGCACCTGTATAGCCAGGAACTACATTTTCCAGATACCTTGCATCCGAAAGAGGACAGTGGCTAGTCTGGCTGATGAAATATGATGTGTGCTATTTCCAGACTCAGATGGATAATTAAAATATCAAGTGAAATACAAATGCACAACAACATTTGTATTTCAAGCAGTTGTGCATTCACTATAATCATTTTCCTTCCTGCAGTAACCCTGGAACAGGCATGCTGAAGATTACCTCGTAAAGAAAAGAAAGGATCCTGAATCCCAGAACGTCTACTTGAAGAAAGAAACCCAAGAACACTCCCCAGCTAGCAACATCCACAGTGAGCCAAGCATTAGTGAGAAATAAAGTTGTATTTGCTAAACCACTGATATTTCAGAGTTGTTCATTACCTACCATTTCTAGTAATATATTACTATCACTAGTAATGGCTTTTTATTTGGGAAGTCAAATTTTTGAACAAAACATGCAGTTACGAGAATGAACAAGTATTACAGACTACGAAAAGAATACAATGAAGGAGTGATGTGAAAAGCAAAAGCTCTAGTTGAAAGAATAACTATGCAAAGTGGAGAAATGAGAGAAAAATATGACCAGGCGGTCAGGATGGCTGGAGTGAAGAGACAGACAATGGTCTATTTCTTTTTATTCTTTTTTTTTCTTTTTTGTGTTTATTTTTTTTTTTTAACAATGGTCTATTTTTAAATATAGCAGAGAGGCCAGATAAGGTCCCTTACAGTGCTTTGGATTTAGGAACAAGAATGTCATAACTTCCTGTAGTGAAAGCAATTTTCATGAAGTATTGGGAGAATAAGTCACACTGCAGTGGATTGAGGACAGAAAGGGAACTGAAGTAGATAAAGGAAATGCAAAATGCTTTTTCAATAAACTTGGCTTTAAAGGGAAAGAAAGATATAAGAGGGTAGCTAGAGGAAGCTGAAAAGATGAAGGACAGTCTTGTTGTGTTATATTTTGTTTTAAGATTGGAATGACTGGTATCAGATCCTTAAACGCTAGCGGAAAAGCTACAGCAGAACGGGTATCATGTGAGATATAGAGGAGTTCCCTGAGAAATTGAGAGAGGCTGGTACAAAGAACTTGTTGAGAGCCTAGCCTTAATGGCAGAACAGGCACTACTTCCTCTCAAACAAGAGGCAAGAAAAAGTAGGGCTGCAAGCTGTGGCAGAAATGGCTATTTCTACTATGAGAATTGCAAAAAATTTGGAAAACTTAGGCAATAATTCTTCAATTGAAAAGGTAAGGAAATGGGAATAATATTGAGTTAATGTGCATACAATTAAAGTTAAAAATATGTAAAACCAAGTTAAGAGAAAACTATAAGAATATAGATATATAAGTTCATCATACAGAATACAGATGTGAAATGTAGCAAAAAAACATATAGGATAAAAGAGATAGCTTTTTCATAGCTACTGGCAATATATTTGAGACTCTCCTTGCAGATATTCTTAGTTAAGTGAAGAAGAAGAAGAAAACTAATTATGATCAAGGGAATACAACATGCCCAATAGTGGGCTAGTTTTACAAATTTTCTCTCATTTATTCTAATCACAATTCCATAAGGTATAATTTCCTTTTTTTAACTTGGGTAAACTGAAGTTCAATTGACAGTTATTAAGTAAAAAACATTCAAACCTATGTCTATCTGACTTAAAAACGCATGTTCTCACTATACTTCAAGACTACCATTGCCTTAGGCAATGAAAGAGCATTCATTTTGGAGACAAACAAATCAGAATTTATACATGATTCCCACATCTTACTCCCTATATTGTCAACTTTCTGAGAACAAGGTCTTTTTCACCTTTGTATCACTTATGCATAGCACAGTGCTTAAATTATTGAAGCTGCCCAATAAGTGAATGTAGCATTAAATTTAGTTTCTTTATGACTATTTCAATATTCACAGCAGGATAAAATTAAAATATTACAAAGAAAGGCAAATGAAAGATAAAAAAAATTAAAGGAACACAAGTTAATCAAGAAGCAACTAAGACGGGTAAGTAATAGGCATTCTAGATTGCTTAAAGTGTTATAATAATTGGCAAGGGTAATATTTGAGTAACTTAAACATGATGCTAACAATGGAACTTATGTCACTGAGGGTGGACAAGAATAGCACATTCCTGCTCTATATTAGACCCTAATATTTTTTGGTGGGTGTACTCAAAAAGTCACAACAATATATTATTGTCAAATAATCACTATCCAATATTCCAAAAATACTTTCCTTTCCTCAAAACCTATATGGAATTTTAAAATTCCATTTCCATGTTCATATTGCAAATGATTTTTACAAAGGTTGGCTTTAACCCCCTTTCAGACTTCACTTGGGAAGCTCAAAGAGGCTTCCTTTCAAATATCAGATACTAATATATACAATTTTAACAACATAGAGTTAAGAGTTTGGAACTAAAATAAAGCATATTCTAACAAAAGTTCACAGTTTTAGGTATCAAAGGAAATCATAATATGCATAATGCACAACAAGCAACATTTGCAAACTACACATACAGTATGGGTACATCTGTTATAATATTTAATTTGAATGCTATCTTTGTATTATGCACTCAGCATGTCAAGTAGCACCAGCTTTTTCACTACCCCCAAAAAACAAAATATTTAAGATGCTTCACTTTAGATTTATAATCAACAAAGCTTCAAAGCCAAAAATTACAAGAAAAGGCAATCGTGTGAGCTAAAGTTAAAATACTAGATTTTATTCTTTTATTCAAAAATTAATTTATTGCTTTGATAAAATGATACATGTCAATGTTATAATATTCAAGTCAAAACAAGAAAGATTTCAAATCCAACCAGCTAGAAATTATTCTAATTAATTATAGGTGAATATCAGCCTAGACATCTCTGTATGCACAAATGCAGATAAATAATTAAGGCATAAATGACTATAAAGTAGGGGTTAGTCGATATATTTAAAAAAACATTTTATTTTTACTTAACAACAAAACAAAGTGAAATACAAGGTACTTTAGTTTTAGATGTTTCTTTATGAACAAAATTAATAAAAATCACAAAGAAAAACATTTAGAGATTGCTAGTATTATGGCCATCTTAAAAATTACATTTCACTTTTAAATACTACTGATAATAATATCTAAGGATAAGAAAATTATCATACTTAGACTTTCTTCAGCCTTTTAATTAACTATTATTTGGGGGCTGTCATTATTTACCACATTTGTATTCTCTCCTATTGAAATAATTCCCATAGACATTTAGTCTTAGCTTTATGTTGAAATGAAATGGCATACACCTCAATTTCTTTTTCCAGGTTCTCTCCATTCCTGGTTCTCTATTTTAACTCATTACATGGCTGGCTGAATGTCAGCATGAACTAGCTTTTCCAGAAAGACTCAACAATGCTAATTTTGTTCATGTTTGGATATGATGGCCTCCTGCTTTCACACTTAATGGAGAGTTTGGATGAGTTTAATATTCTTTGATCACATGGTCTCAGAATTAAGTCTATTTTATGCTATTATCTTTGGGCATTGAACATTGCTATGAAGAAATCAAAGGCCAGCGTGATCTTCCCACTTAGAGATGACATCTCATTTCAGCTGAAAAGCTTGACTCATTCTTTTGATCTGCAAAGTTTGATAACTTAATTAAGACGTGAATTGTGATTACTTGTTCTATATTGACTTTCTCTGGAACATGGTGGGCTCTTTCACTCTGCAGATTTGATTTTGTGTTTATTACAAGAAGTTGGATTTTTTAAAAATGGGCATCTTTCAATTATTTCTATTTTATTTGCTGTATTGTCAAACTGAGAAACACCATTTAATTTTCATATTAGACCATCTATTTTCTCCATGTATGAATTTTTCTGTGTAACATTTATGCCTTGTTTTGATTCAAGTAATATTTCCATTAATTGGTGCTTCTGATGTTTTTTATTTTGCAGTGGCGTCACTTGGGACTTTAAGAAAGAAATTCTGGGCATTCCAGCAAAAGAAGTCAGGATACAAGTAATGGATACCATGCAGCTACCAAAAAAAAAAAAAAAAGTACTGTGATTTTTAAACAAAAATAATTTATGCTTTTGAACCTATTCCTGCTTCAGATATCATTTTAAAGTCAATTTTCATTAGGCATCATGAACTCAGAAGTATTAAAAAACAAAACAAAACAACACTCTCCCAAGCATCTAATCTGATGTGCTCTTATTATTATTTGAATGGTAGTAATCAATATTTTAACTAAAGATGCACTTAAATCTTCTGTGTTCTACATCGGGTGCTTTCCCTCCCAGCAGGCTAGATAAAAACTGTTCAAAATGAAGGTTTTTAAATACTGATTTTACTGTCATGTTTCATATCACTTGAAGAAAAAATAACTTTTAAAAACTTTTTTTCAATTTTGAAAATAACTCGCCTAGGATTAGGAGGATATCTTGGAGTTTCTGAAAAGCTGACATTTACAGATAATTTTAAGGGCTTTTTTCTTATTCAAAGAAGCAGGTTTCCTAAAATAAACTGAGATGGATGAGTTGGATATTGAAGTAAAGAATGACAAAGATAAAAATAATATTGAAAAAATTATATCACAAAGAGAGTAAGAGATATTTAAGAGTCAAGTATCACTGAAAGGCATAAAACAATATCACCATAACCCACCTAGAGACTTAAAGAATCAGAATGGCTATTCTTTCTGAGTATGAATGATAAAAACCTCACATAGACTTATTATTTTCATATTTCATATGATCATTTCTCTTGGCAAAGGACCCATGGCTTTTCACGTCATAAATTGTTTTGATACCGAGCTTGTTCTTAGATTTGAGAGCTGGATATTAGAATGTTTCCATAGGTTCCTAAGAGGGCCCACTGGGCTGAGAAATGTCTTTTCTTAGCTTCTACAAAACGTGTGTTTGAAAACTGTTCTAAGTAAAACATGTTCCATTCAAAATTATCTTAGCCCATAGGGGAAACAATTGGAAATATGGAATGTTGAAGAAAAAATATTAAGCACTATTTAGGCTGAAGGTGGAGGTTTGAGGAGAGGTGAAATATTTGGGGGCAGTTTTCATAAAATACAACCCTCCAATACCCATTCATTTAGAAATTCTGATACTCCCTATGGAGAAATAACAGCATTAATAACACTACCCCAAATGATTCTGTTATTCCCCTCAAGTTGATAATATTAATTTCACGGTAAGAAAACACTATGCTCATTTTATAGTTTAAGAAACTGTTTTGGTTACTGTAGCCTTGCAGTATAGTTTGAAGTCAGGTAACATGATGCCACCAGCCTTTGCTCATTTTGCTTAGGATTGTCTTGGCTATATGGGCTCTTTTTTGGTTCCAAATAAAATTTAAAGTATTTTTCCTAATTCTGCAAAAAAAGTCAATCGTAGCTTGCTGGGGATAGCATTGAATCTGTAAATTACTTTGGGCAGTACGGCCAGTTTCATGATATTGATTCTGCCTACCCTTGAGCATGGAATGTTTTTCCATCTGTTTCTGTACTCTCTTACTTCCTTGAGCAGTGGTTTGTAGTTCTCCTTGAAGAGGTCCTTCACATCCCTTGTAAGTCGTATTCCTAGGTATTTGTAGCAATTGTGAATGAGAGTTCACTCATGATTTGTCTATTATTTTTGTATAGGAATGCTTGTGACTTTTGCACATTAATTTTTTATCCTGAGACTTTGCTGAAAATCTCCTTAATCAACTTCAGGAGATGTTAGGCTGAGATGATGGGGTTTTCTAAATACACAATCATGTCATCTACAAACAGAGACGATTTGACTTTCTTTCTATTTGAATATCCTTTATTTATTTCTCTTGGCAGATTGCCCTGGCCAGAACTTCCAGTAGTATTTTGAGTAGGAGTGGTGAGAGAGGGCATCCTTGTCTTGTGCCAGTTTTCAAAGGGAATGCTTCCAGTTTTGCCCGTTCAGTATGATATTGGCCGTGAGTTTGTCACAAATAGCCATTATTTTGAGTTATGTTCCATCAATACATACTTTATTGAGAGTTTTTAGAATACAGGGTTGTTGAATTTTATTGAAGGCATTTTCTGCACCTATTGAGAAAATCATATGGTTTTTGTCATTGGTTCTGTTTATGCCTATGTTGAACCAGCCCCGAATCCCAGGGATGAAGCCAACTTGATCATGGCGGATAAGCTTTTTGATGTGGATTCAGTTTGCCAGTATTTTATTGAGGTTTTGCATTGATGTTCCTTATGGATATTGGCCTAAATTTTTCTTTTTTGTTGTCTTTGCAAGGTTCGGGTATCAGGATAATGCTGGCCTCATAAAATGAGTTTTGTATTGTTTGGAATAGTTTAAGAAGGAATGGTACCAGCTCCTCATTGTATCTCTGGTACAATTCGGCTGTGAAACCGTCTGGTCCTGGGCTTTTTTGGTTGGTAGGCTATTAATTACTGCCTCAATTTCAGAACTTGTTATTAGTCTATTCAGGGATTTGACTTCTTCCTGGTTTAGCCTTGGGAGGGTGTATTGTCCAGGAATTTATCCATTTCTTCTAGGTTTTCTAGTTTATTTGCATAGAGGCGTTTATATTCTCTGATGGTAGTTTGTATTTCAGTGGGCTCAGTGGCGATATCCCATTTATCATTTTTCATTGTGTCTATTTTATTCTTCTGTCTTTTCTTCTTTATTAGTCTGGCTAGCAGACTATTTTGTTAATCTTTTCAAAAAACCAGCTCCTGGATTCATTAATTTTTTGAAGGGTTTTTCGTGTTCTCTATCTCCTTCAGTTCTGCTCTGATCTTAGTTATTTCTTGTCTTCTATTAGCTTTTTAACTTGTTTGTTCTTGCTTCTCTATTTCTTTTCATGGTAATGTTACGGTGTCGATTTTAGATATTTCCCACTTTCTCTTATGGGCATTTAGTGCTATAAATATCCCTCGAAACACTGCTTTAGCTGTGTCCCAGAGATTTTGGTATGTTGTGTCTTTGTTCTCATTGGTTTCAAATAATTTATTTATTTATGCCTTAATTTCGTTATTTACCCAGTAGTCATTCACAAGCAGATTGTTCAGTTTCCATGTAGTTCTGCAATTTTGAGTGAGTTTTTTAATCCTGAGTTCTAATTTGCTTGCACTGTGGTCTGAGAGACTGTACATTATGATTTCTGATCTCTTGCATTTGCTGAGGAGTGTTTTACTTCCAATTATGTGGTCAGTTTTAGAATAAGTATGATGTGGTGCTGAGAAGAACATATATTCTGTTGATTTGGGGCAGCGAGTTCTGTAGACGTCTATTAGGTCTCCTTGGTCTGGAGCTGAGTTCAAGTCCTGAATATCCTTGTTAATTTTCCATCTCACTGATGTGTCTAATATTAACAGTGGGGTGTTAAAGTCTCCCACTATTATTGTGTGGGAGTCTATGTCTCTTTGTAGGTTTCTAAGAACTTGCTTTATGATTCTGAGTGCTCCTGTATTGGGTGCATATATATTTAGAACAGTTAGCCCTAGTTGTTGCATTGATCCCTTTACCATTATGTAATGCCCTTCTTTGTCTTTTTTGATCTTTGTTGTTTCAAAGTCTGTTTTATCAAAGATTAAGATCATAACCCCCGATTTTTTTTTCTTTCCATTTACTTAGTAAATCATCCTCCATCCCTTTATTTTGAGCCTTTGTGTGTCTTTGCACATGAGATGGGTCTCCTGAATACAGCACACCCATGGGTCTTGACTTTTTATCTAATTTGCCAGCCTGTGTCTTTTGATTGGGGCATTTAGACCATTTACATTTAAGGGTAATATTGTTATGTGTGAATTTGATCCTTTCATTATGATGCTAGCTGGTTATTTTGCTCATTAGTTGATGCAATTTCTTCCTACTGTCAACGGTCTTTACAATTTGGTATGGTTTTGCAGTGGCTGGTACCAGTTTTTCCTTTCCATATTTAGTGCTTCCTTCAGGAGCTTGTGTAAGGCAGGCCTAGTGGTGACAAAAATCTCTCTCAGCATTTGCTTGTCTGTAAAGGATTTTATTTTTCCTTCACTTATGAAGCTTAGTTTGGCTGGATATGAAATTCTGGGTTGAAAATTATTTTCTTTAAAAATGTTGAATATTGCCCCCCACCCCACTCTCTTCTGGATTGTAGGGTTTCTGCAGAGAGATCCCCTGCTAGTCTGATAGGTTTCCCTTTGTGGGTTACCTTTCTGTCTGGCTACTCTTAACATATTTTTCTTCATTTCAACCATAGTGAATCTGACAGTTATGTGTCTTAGGGTTGCTCTTATTGTTGTGTTCTCTATATTTCCTGAATTTGAATGTTAGCCTGTCATGATAGTTTGAGGAAGTTCTCCAAGATAATCCTAAGCAAAAAGAGCAAAACTGGCGGCATCATGCTACCTGACTTCAAATTATACTACAAGGCTACTGTAACCAAAACAGCATGATACTGGCACAAAAACAGATATATAGACCAATGGAACAGAACAGAGGCCTCAGAGCTAACACCACACATCTACAACCATCTGATCTTTGACAAACCTGACAAAAATAAGCAATGGGGAAAGAATTCCCTATTTAATAACGAAGTTGGAAAAACTGGTTAGCTATAGACAGAAAACTGAAACTAGACTCTTTCCCTACACCTTATACAAAAATTAACTCAAGACGGATTAAACACTTAAACATAAAACCTAAAACCATAAAAACCCTAGAAGAAAACCTAGGCAATACCATTCAGGACATAGGCATGGACAAAGACTTCATAACTAAAACACCAAAAGCAAGGGCAATCAAAGCCAAAATTGACAAATGGAATCTAGTTAAACTAAAGAGCCTTCAGCAAAAGAAACTATCATCAGAGTGAACAGGAAACCTACAGGATGGGAGAAAATTTTTGCAATATATCTGACAAAGGGGTAATATTCAGAATCTACAAAGAACTTAAACAAATTTACAAGAACAAAACAACCCCATCAAAAAGTGGGCAAAGGATATAAACAGACAATTCTCAAAAGAAGACATTTATGAGACCAATAAACATATGAAAAAAAGCTCATCATCACTGGTCATTAGAGAAATGCAAACCAAAACCGCAATGAGATACCATCTCACGCCAGTTAGAATGGTGATCATTAAAAAGTCAGGAAATGACAGATGCTGCAGAGGATGTGGAGAAATAGGAACGCTTTTACACTGTTGGTGGAAGTGTAAATTAGTTCAACCACTGTGGAAGTCAGTGTGGCAATTCCTCAAGGGTCTATAACCAGAGATACCATTTAACCCAGCAATCCCATTATTGGGTATATACCCAAAGGATTATAAATCATTCTACTATAAAGACACATGCACACGTATGTTTATCGCAGCACTGTTCACAATAGCAAAGACTTAGAACCAACCCAAATGCCATCAATGACAGACTGCATGAAGAAAATGTGGCACATATAGACCACAGAATACTATGCAGCCATAAAAAAGGATGAGTTCAAGTCCTTTGCAGGGACATGGATGAATCTGGAAACTATCATTCTCAGCAAACTAACTTAGGAACAGAAAACCAAACATATCATGTTTTCACTTATATGTGGGAGTTGAACAATGAGAACACATGGACACAGGGAGGGGAACAAAACACACTGGGGCCAGTTGTGGGTTGGGGGCAAGAAGAGGGATAGATTTAGGACAAATAGCTAATGCATACGGTGCTTAAAACCTAAGTGACAGCAGGGCCTGGTGGATCACATTTCTAATCCCAGAACTTTGGGAGGTCTAGGTGGGCAGATCACGAGGTCAGAAGTTAAAGACCAGACTGGCCAACATGGTGAAACCCCTTCTCTACTAAAAAAAAAATACAAAAATTAGTTGGGCATGGTGGCTCATTCCTATAATCCCAGCTACTTGGGAGGCTGAGGTAGGAGAATTGCTTGAACCAGGACCGGGGAGGTGGAGGTTGCAGTGAGCTGAGATCGCGCCACTACACTCCAGCCTGGGCTACAGAGCGAGACTCCATCTTAAAAAAAAAAAAAAAAAAAAAACCCAGAAATCACGGGTTGACAAGTGCTGCAGACCACCATGGCACATGTATACATATGTAACAAACATGCACGTTCTGCACATATGTCTTGGAATTTAAAGAAAAATGAAAGAAAATAAAATTTTAAAAATTAAAAAAAGAAAGAAACTGAAGCTCAGAGAGGTTAAAAGACTTGTCTTAGGTTCATGCAATTTAATAGAGAAAAATGAAACCAGAATGCAGGTTCCACAAATTCTTAAAGTTCCTAATAGAAATGCAAGAAAATGCTAGGCTTAACCAGCTTTGCACTTTATTTCCTACTTTTCTCTGGAGCATCACATCTGAATCCGTTTCACTTATTTCACCTACTTCTCTGGAATGTGAATGGGCAAGAAATGGAGCAATCCGTGTTCCTGTATAGGGTTCATAGAATATGACTGTAAGTATGTTTTTTCTCTTTAAGGCATAAGACAAAGTGTGTTATTACACACAGTCGCAAATTAAATTCTCAATAAAAATAAGATGAGACCTCAACATGAGTATGAAATTTCAAATGTGTTTACAGATGTGTTAAAAACAAAGATAACAATCAGCGAAATAGAGAAAGCTAAGATATATAAAGGTATTCACCAGAAAGCCATAAAAATCTTAAATAATTACAAGGATGTGAAGTGTTGAAATCACGTTATGCATTTGAGCAAATGGAAAATCCGTAAAAATCTATTTTTATATTATAAAATGAGATTTTAAGAAGTAACTGTTTGTCTATTTAATGGCCCATTTTGCAATAAGTGTCTTTGTAAACTCCAAATAAATGTACAAGGTTAGCAGTCTATGATTATTTTCTATCTCTTTTCTAAAGTAAACTCTATATGCAATTATAAGGGCAATGGAATGTACACAGAGGAAGAATGGGAGATTGTGATAAAAGGAAGTGTCTGTCCTTGAAGTACAGAGAAAAGTAAATGTTGCTGCATTCAATCACTCATAGAAAATTTCTTTTATATCCAATATAATGGTTGTTGCTACCAAAATCATATGATATTAACTACATAGTCAGTGTGCCTATAGCTATAACCATGTCTACAAATTCAGGTACTTACCACTAGGTGGCAGTGACACCATCTAGGGTAGTATGGACCTTCAATAGCTTTAGCTGGATTACACAATTCCATAGCAACCGGAGCTTCCCAATGATAAACACATCACCCTCAAAATTTTTTTTGTTATTTAAGAACAACTGAATTCACAAATAAAATATTAATTATATATCTGTTTCCAAATGAAATAAGATTAGACTCATGGTGTAAAGGAAGATACCCTGTAGATGACTTGAATATTTACTGCATCGCTCTTCATCAAACTAAGTTAAATTGTACTGCACTAAACAGAATCAAGTTAGCACAGATAGATGCACTGCAGAAGTATTTAAATTGGTTTTGTCACCAGTTGCCTTAATTTAGGTTGCAAAATTACTCTGACATGCTTCATAGGGGCAGGAGTTTTCCTGACTCTTCTCCTTCAGTTGAGTTTTCAACTCCCTGTTCATGCTTATAAAAATGATGCATCACATTTTCTCCTGACAATGAGGTCTGAAGCAGTTTCACCTTGCAGGTGAAACTCCTTCAAAAATAGACTGAAGAAATTATTGCTGGAACACGCAGCTTTTTCTTTTACTTTCCAAACCTATCCATGGTACAAAACTGTCACCTCTTTTATGAGTCACACTCACTAACAATCAATGGTTTCTAAGATACATTGTCATCTGTTAGCCTCTGTGATGCATTTCCTCTTTTGAGCCTTCTTTTAATGTGGGAGATTCTTTTTTTCCATACAGTTATCTAAGATATCCTATTAAATAAGTTAATAATTTTCAGATCTCTTCAAGTCTCTCCTTGAATAAGTTTTGCTCTCTTGATTCTTATTATTCTTAGAAGTAGACAGAAGAGATTGATTTTAAAAATGCAATATAGAAGAATCATGTTATATCTTAATTAGCATCAAATTCCACAGAAAGTGCCTGTATTTACTAAACAGAGAAAAGCTTCCCTCTTCACTTTAGTCTGAGATTGTTTTCAACATGTTTATTTCTGTTTCATTCTATCTTTCAAAAATTAAAAAATAAGACCATGCACTTAAAAGAAAAAAAGCTGTAACATCAGCACTGGTAACTAGAAAATGTAGGGAGCTTGATGATACAAAAACAAAAGAACAACTCAAAAAAAAAATGAAGAGTTGCTCTGAGCTTAAGTAGTATGCAAATTGCTTTTTTTTTTTTTTTAAATGGTAGCATGATCAACACAAATGATATTTCTGGGTCTTGGCACATCAAACTACCCACAGATGAAAGATGACTTAATTGCTTTGACCACAGTCCGAGTCAGAATAGCTCAGTTGGCAAATATAAAAATAACTTGGTGCTATTTGCATTTGCATTTGAGCAAGAAGTGATTTCATTTTAATGCCCAAGTCTAGGTAACAAAGCAACCCACAGGTAGTGAAACACACCTTGCAAACAAGAAATGCAATTCCTGGCTGGAGCATCTAAGGGTTGCAGGGGACACATTGATCTTGTCAGCTACATTCGTGTGCATAGAAAATAACACTGTCAGCACAGCTCCTTCAAATTCAGATCACAGTATATCGAGAGTTTATGTCTTTAGAGGTTAAGCAGTTAAGCATTCACAGAGATTTGTTACCCGTGCCATCACTTTTAAGTAACCTCCTAAAAATCTTTTAATAATTAATTGTTATTCTGAATGTCTAATGTTACTGTTAATAGCTTAAGTTGCTTCTCATAATTTCACCTAACAAAGTGCTTCTAATAAATAATCATAGCAGAGTGAGGCTTACTATATTTTAGACTTTACTATGTAACAGTCCAAATAAAGTAAAAATATATAGAAGAGGAAAAATATGACACAAAGAATAGGAAATTTCTCCAGGCCTTGTATTAATAGTGTGAATCTAAAGCAAGTAATAGTAAAATGTGAACTACAGGCTCTTCATTTTTTCTAACTGGCTATTTTTGAGTTGCCGTTAACTTTCATATTTTCTAAACTTTATAATATAAACAGCAAACTTAATTAAAAAAAAATCCACCATAACTGATTACCATAACCAAGATCACGGACATTTAAATCAAAAGTCACCTGAGTTGGAAAAGGTTTAAGTTTTTTCAATAAATTATTTTTTATAATGACTATAAAAGTTATATAGTTCACAGAGGCTAGCTGAAGCTAGATACTTTACTGTACCTGAATTGCAGGAAATGCTTTCTGAGATATAAAGCTGACAATCAGGCATCTGAGTGTGACTGGAAAATAGCAGTCCCCGAAAGATTAAAGTGTGAATTTTAGTAACCTCGAAAGCAAAAACCACTGTTTTTTCACTTTTGAACCAGGAGATGGAATGGGCGAATTAAAACACAAGCACACATAAAGAGATAAAAGGGGTAAAATAAAATGCCAAAATCATTTTGTCAAAGCTCAAAGTGTAAATTCTTGCTCCACAATAATCTATATTTGTCTGCTATTTAAAAGCAGTTCTGTGATCATGCTAAAATATTAACATAAAATGGCTTAATTTACAAGGTAAAAACCGAGGTACTCTACTGGAATTCAATAAAGTTACTAATTTTGCACTATGATCACCTTGCATTTTAATGTTATAAATTTTCTTCAAAAATTTAATGACTAGTAAAGAAAGGCTGATATAAGTGGTTAAGCCAAAGCAAAACAGGTTGCTCATAAATGTCATGATTACTTTAAAAGAAATTTCTGACCCAAATAACATGAAAGAAAATGATTTTAGGCAATGGAATTTGGAGGATGAGGGATAAAATTGTGAAATGCAAGTATTTAAAATTAGGAAAACTACTTTCAATATTTTAAAATAAAGAATGAATAATGAAGCAAAGGACCAAGAGGAAATATTAACACTTTTACTTATTTAATATTTTATTTTAAGCTTCTTTAATTGTAAAAACAAGCAAACAAACAAACAAAAACCTATACAAAACAGACAGTAAATATCTGTTACTCATAATCCCTCTGCTTTGTTATGGAAGTGCTTACAGTAATTTATGAAAATCCTCACTCTTGATCCTCCAATCCCAGTTACCAGAGGGAACTAAAAACAATTATCAATAATTGTTCAGTAACTTTTTTTTTCTACACGTATCCATCCATAAAAGTAAAAATAGGGAGAAGGTGTGGCAAACAATTTTAGTGGGTTTATTTGTTTGTCTGTGTTACAACTGGTCCTGGGATGGCAGAACCATTCATCTGCCGTTTATTGTTTACTATAATCTCAATATAATCTACTAAACAAGAAATGTGCCATTCTTCTCTGCTATGCCTTTGTGGTGGGATTTCGGCTGCTGGAGGTATCTTCTCTCTGCGCTCTGGTTTGCCTTCCCTGAACCTGGCCATCAGCGTAGCTCCCCAGCCAGCATCGCGGGAGGTCTGCTCAGCTACCCGTCGATGTCCCCTATGCAGAGAAGACATACAGATTTCTGGCCCCCATGTGGTCTGCACAGTTGATCATGCCTCTTACGAAAAGACCCAGGAAATCAGAACTTGGCACCAGAGGACCCACCAAGTCCTACTTTCAACATCCTGAACATCAGAAAGGGACACACACTTCTTTGCAAAAAATACCAAATATGACCACGTTATATTCCATGTCTTGCTTTTCAACTGAATTGTGTATCAGGAATGGTTTTCCAGGTCAGTGTATATATAGATATACCACATTTTCTTTTTATAACAGCTTTTTATGGAATGGAGGCATTATAACTTATTTAATCATTTGCTTACTGAAGAACATTTAGGTTGTTTCATATTTTCTACCATTTAAGAAAATCCTAATCCATACATTTATATGTACTCATGTCATTCTGTAGGGTGGATTTTTAGATGTTGGACTCCAAATCACCTTCTCTCAGTTTTTTTACTAATTTTTACCACAACCATTGTCATTATAATTCAGCATATGTTTTTAAAATTTGGCCTAGTTAAAAAAACTGCTTTAATTCATATTTTCTTTTCATTAATGATCTTAAACATCTTTTTATTCCGTTATGTGGACAATTAGATTTTTTTCTGCTAATTGCCAGATTAAATTGTTTTTCTGTTTTTGCACCAGAGTTTCTCGTTGTTTTATATAAGCTCTTTGTATGTTTGAGGTGTTTATTCTCCCCCAGTTGGTCATTTGTCCTTCAACTTTGTTTGTGGTACTTTTCTTCAAAGAACAGGCATTTTAATTGTTTTGTGTGTACTTAAATGTGCCATCTTTTTCCTGTGTGACCTCGTGGGTTTTTTCTGCTTAGAAAGACTTTCCACTCTAAGTCTATAAAAACTGTCTCTATAAAAATAGTAATGTATGGTTTCATTACTTAAAATGTATTTCTCAATCTACATAGAACTGATTTAACTTTGATTTTAGAAAAATAATAAAATTGAAATAGAAATTATCTTCAAGAATTTGCAGAATAATGAAACTGGGGGCAATAAATAGCTGAGGTTTAAAAAGAAAAAATAATTCAGACAAACCTGATTACATTTCTTGATTAAAAAAATAACTAAATTAGTGGGTGAGGGAAGACAAGATGTGTAATAAATTTCGACCTTTGACACACAGTGTCTCCATAAATCTTTCATAAAAAATAAATTCAAATTGGCTTCTTCAAGGTGAACACTGTCATCTGAATTGGAAACTGCCTGATAGACCATAAACAACGAAAATAATAATAGCATTGACGCATCTAGCCACGGGGAAGAAGAAACAAATATCACACTAAGATCAGGGATAGATCTGGATGCACAAAGCTTTTGTATTAATAATCTGGAAGGAAGAAAAATAAATGAAGTAATTATTCATTTAAGAATGTCAGTAAACTAAAAAGTGCACTCTGTACATCTGAACGCATTATGAGAGAAGGTTGCTGTGAAGGATAGAAACCTAGTAGGGTATCCAAATAAGAACTGACTTGGAGCCAACTGCACGATCACTTCTCTATACACATACAGCTAGTTCAGTCAGTTCACACTTATGGTGACCACTGTGTAACAGGGTAGAGACAAACGCATTCATTCAGTTTAGGAGAGCAAGCACTCCACAGGAAGAGCCATAGGGATATTCATAGCCGGAGAAGGGAGAGGCAGTGGTGGGTGAGGGCACTGTGGGTGTGGAAACAAAACTCAAAACAGCTATGGCTCTTATGCCCATGACCGTCAGACATGGCCCAAGCAGGGGAAGATGTTCTAAAATCTGCCCATACTTGAAAGTTGGGATAGAAAAAGTCAATAAATGACAAACCAACAATGATGATGAAAGGTGACTGAACTGGTTTAGGTGAAGTAAACCAAAAAGAAAATAATAAAGCGTTCATGATAAATTCACATATCATTTTAGTGTTTACACAATGCTTTCCCATCGTCTCATTTGATTCATACCCTGAGGTACCCTGAAGTGGTCAGGACAGGTGAGATTAATAGATTCATTCTCCTCCCAAGGCTACGTAGAATCAAGGAAATTGCCCAAGATTACATACTCTGCTGGGGATCTCTTATTTCTACTATAGCTTGTCTAGCCATTGAAGGCAATTCACAGAGAAGTGCAATCAGGTTTGGAAATATGTACAAATTATAACTCAAAAAAGTTTTTATAAAAGAAAAGCAGACTGTATCTTTATGAGACAAATACTTTCCACATTCACTAAATACATGAAATACATTATTTGGCCTCAAGTCTACATACTTACTTTCCTCTGGCTGCCTTCCTTTCCTACTCCCTTTCTTCCCTCCCCTGCCTTTTTCCCCCATGAGGATTGTTCTTGAAAATATGGGAACAACTCAAGGGAGTAAGAATGTTTAAGTACAGGTATTGCAAAACAATCTTTCTGGAAAAAATCTCAACTTGTCATCCATGGAGGGAGTGGGAGATTTTTTTTTCCTAAATATTTAACATCTAGAAGGCTCTTGGGTTGCTTTTAAGATGAATGTCTCCATGCCACCCATATGATAGTGTCCATTCTCCATGTAGGCACTGCACTGTAATAAACAGGCAACCTGATTTGTCTGCTAACACCATTGGAAGCAAGTGATAGCTGCCTTCAGGTAATTGGATGAAACATTTCATTAGAGAAATGTTATTTGTATGTTAAGACACTCTTGTCATGATGCCTTGCAGCTGTTGATTTCCTTTTCACAGGATTGCTTATTATTGTATAAATACAGAACACTCATATATAGGTATATACATATATATACGTACGTGTGTGTGTGTGTGTGTGTGTGTGTGTGTCCCTTGTGGACAATTTAATCATTACAGTTTTCAGCCAAATAAAAAGCAAAGTTAAATGTTTCTTAAACATAAGTTAAAGTAATGATGTGCAATAATACTGCATTGCTAGAATAGATCAAATGACCTCATCAAAGATGTTTGAGAAGATATCAAACTTATCCATGTTAAATTTCAAAATTGAACTGTGAAAAGCTCTCTAGATAACCATCTGTTTATCTAGTTCCTCCTATATATAATCAACTTTCAAACAGGAACTCTTACATTGACAGAGTAAATGAGTCCAAATATTTGGCTGAATAGATTTTCACTTTAATGAATCAAATAAACCAAACCTTTCAACTGAAGTTTAAATTTGTCTGTTTGATCTACAATTTTGAAGGATATTCATAATATTTTGCACACTACAAAAAGCATATCTACTTTTATTTGTATTTCAAGCAGCTGGCCTGTGTATAGAATCATAGAGGAGAAATTTTTTAATAGAGATATCATCTCTAAGTTTTAGTGTGTTTCAGTCTTATTTTAAAAAGGGAGCAAAGCTTGAAAAAAATACTTAAGAAACATTTTAATCACAACAGTATTAGGTATTCATGATCCTATTTTGTGCGTTAAACTTTTGGACAATAATTTAACTTCAGATGATATTTCAGGGTCAGAATGTCTGAATAATGTTAGGACATTCTTGTCATGATGTCTTAACGTGAAGACAATAAGACACTCCGTAAGATTGCATGATGAGAAGACTTAGATAAAGTGAGCAGTTATTGAGACAAATGAGTATAAAGTATTTACTAGTAAAATGCAATGAGGAACTAGGAGATTTTGTTTCCATACATCACCACATCCTATTATTCTTTTTCTACCATATATGGTGTGTCATCCACAAAAAGTAACAAAGACAACTATTTTATAAAAGTACGGATTTATGATAAATTCTATAATCATATTTTTATCGTAAATTAACAGCATAACTATCTGAATCTATACATGTATGTATAAATATACAAACATTTATTTACAAATAATTAGCTTCCAGTATTATGTCTGATAACTTTTAACGATAACAAATGTCCATGTCAGATCATGTTTTGTAATCATAATCAACCTATCACTGAAATAAGTTTTGAGGCATTTCTCTAATTTGAGTATTTCATAATCAGCATTTCAGTAGTCATCCATTGCTATATTCTCCTCATTACCAGGAGATGGCGCTGTGGGTTTTAAATCTCAAAGCTTAAATTCCCAGAGCCAAGCTGATTTTCAGTTTCTTTCTTTCCTTCATTCGTGCACGCCAGGCAATCCGTAACAGTGTTTACCATTTTTTTGCTAGAACAAGTTTGATCTTTAAAATTTTTTCAAATGTTTAATATTCTATGATGATGAGATTCCAGGAGAGAGACGCGTGCGACACAAATAAGCATAACAGCCCCTAGGGAGGACAATTGAATGCAGGAGTTGTCCCAAGTAGCCGAGGCGGTTATGAATCCCTCATAAACTCTTTGCACTAGTTTTGCTCTTTCTCCCCCCGGATATCCTACATTATTCTTTGGGGTTTCAGCAGTGATAACGCAGGCGCCAAGTTATTGGCTCACTGTATGGTCCCCTGGCCTTCAATGTAGCCAAGGTGGGGAAAGAACACGCAGGAGCCAGGTGAGCCCCTCGCGGTGGGCTCTGGGACCTGTTTGTGCACCTCGAGCTGAAAAAGCTGCCTCCCGGGCCTCCGGGTTTCTCTTCAGGATCTGTTCATATTTAGGCTAACTCGTCGCCAAACAGCAGTGGGGACCAACGTCTTTTCTGTAAAATAGATACAAACAAGGAAAATCTTTTCTAAAGAACTTTATATGAACAAGTTTCAACTTTTCTGCAGTTGAGTTTTTAGAACTGCCAAGCAATTTGGAGGAATAGCAAGCCCGGGGGCCCTTGGCGCACCGCCAGGAATACGCCAGCTCGCGCTAGTCCCCCAGCGTCGGCACCCTAGCTGCCCTCCTCAAGTGACCTCATCAAAGATGTCTGAGAAGATATGAGCCCCCGCAAGTGGACCCAGTCTCTCTGCAGTGAGCTTTGTGGGACTTGGCGAAGAGGATGAAGAAATACAGAAGACAAAACGACGCCAAAAGTCTTGACCTCCGGGGCCGGATGAGTTGGAATCTCTCTGCCTCGGAGTAGATCCGGTGCTCCAAATCCTGCGGGGGCGCAGGATGGTGAAGCCCACGCCCAACCCCCTCAGCTGCGCGGGTTTCAAGCTGACCCAGGCGCCACCAGGCAGCCCCGGGTGAGCGAAGCAAGTGCAACTTCAAGGTCAATGCGCTCCGAGTGGGGCCTGGAGAGCTGCCAAGAATGCTAGGCTTGGAGCGCTGGTGTCGCGCCCCACAACTGCGCCTTGGATCCTGCAGTGGATCCAAACCTCACCCCCTGGGCAGTTTTCGGGGGAGGGTCCAACTGGAGTGTCCGCGTTGGGGACAAGAAGCGATCTTCCGGGTCGGATTCCTCCTTGGTTGGGGAAGCGCAGCTAGCGGAGAAATCCCACAGCTCTCAGTGGATTCGCTTTTCCAGAGCTGTTCTCAAGCAAAAGTTATCATTTTCGCCCAACTTTGTTTTTACTTTTTAGAATGTTCTGAAAGAGATAATTGAAACACACAGAGAGACAATTTTCTTTCTCAGAAAACACACATAGCTACCCAAATTCGGACTTCTGACTTTGCAATCTAGTGAAGTAATAAACTATTTATCAGGACTATAAAAATAACAGAGGAACTCCTGGCTTTGCTCTTTAAACTGTGTTCCGTTCTGAGTTTATTTGGGTTCCTATCTCAAATTTCAAGCAAATATTGAGATAATCATAAAGAAATTTAATTAGTACCTAGAAATTAGTTTGGTCTGCAGCTCAATGCACTAATTTCAATGCTGTGCTGCTTGCTGAATATTTTAAAATCCTTTCAAAGCAGTAGGTGTATTCCCTCCTGCAGTAACAAAACGGTATTCATCTTGATAAAGATGCCCTGGCGTTTATAATTTGGTATCCAACAATCAGCCGAGAATGCTCTCTTTCTGAATGTCTTGGCCAACCGGCCTCGAAGAGCCAACCAGTCCAGAACCAGGGGCGCTGGGCTGGGTGTTCCTCGGGGACGGCGCTCACTGTCCGCTCGGCCCACGGAGTTTCCCTAGCTGCCCCTCGCACTCCTGCTGCGGGCAGAGTGGGGGCAGTCCCCTACCTCTGTTTCCCAACTGCTTTGGTAACTCAGTGACCCTCGTGAAACTGCAGAATCAGAGGACTTTCCTTCCTTAGTTTCATTCTAAGAGGTCATCTGTGAGTCAGAAGATTTCGCCGTGGCCTGATTTCCCACCCTTTCTGCCCGTGAAAGCCGAAAGAACTCATGATGGCTTCTCCTTTGCCACTCTTCCAACTTGCCAGTTCCATCAGGAGCCCGGATCTTTGCCCACTTCTTGGCGGAGCCAAGTTCCAGCGCACAGATTTCCCGAGCTCCGGCGGCCAGGGGGCACTGTGAGCGGCTGACGTCACCCCTCCGCCCGGCCGAAACCAGGCGGCGGGATCCCACCCAGTGGAGGAGAGCGAGCCGAGGCGGTGACTTAGGGCTGGCGACGATTAAAGCAAGTAACGAGACACCGGGCAGATGTGTTTTCATTGCCCTGTAAGATAAATACAGTGTTAAGTGTCTGACAACTTCCCAGAAGCAATCAGCAAAAGTTTACGAGTACATAAACCTCAAAGACCATTCCCCAACGGTTGTTATAAGGCCCATATTTAGAGCTTACATAAATTCTTCGGCCATTTTCCGAAGCAAAGTTTTCAGCGACTATTAAGCAGTCACCCCCTCCGGGGAGACTAGGAAGATTTTTCTTGAATTACAAAAGGAAGAGGATTTTGGCTCCTACCGAGTAACTTAAAGCTGTGCAAAAGTTTGTTCCAGAAGTTTGGATGGCCAGGGAGAGGAGGGAGGTAGTAGGTCGTGGAGATGGGGACGGGGAAGGGTTACCAGATGCTCTCATGTGTTTGTTGTCTGATGAGGGCGAAAGGCAAAGGTCCTGCGAAGAATTTGGGTCTAGCTGAGGTGGCAGGGCCCCTGCCGTCCTCAGTGTCGCCCCTGCTCTGCCAACCCGGCTATGCGGCTGACAGTCTCGCATGGCGTCCCCCACCAATCCCAGGCATGATCGATTCTTCTCCCTTCAAAAGTCCAAGTCTGGCCGGCAGGAATCCAGGCGCCCGTCGAAAGGTGCTAGTCCACAAAAAGGGCAAGCTAGCTGGAGAAATAAGTCAGACATCCCAAGATGTGTCTCCACCCTGCCCAGCCAAGACCGAGTCAGCCTCCGTCCTCCCGAAAGTGACCCAAGGACTTTGATAAGTTAGTGTCATGCATTTATGACCCACCTATGTTTGGAGAGAACCTTTGTTTATGATCCCAGTGAAAACAAAGCTGATAATTGAAAAACAGTAACACCAGAGCGTCTTTAGCTTTCTGAAGGGTGAGGTTAACAGCTGCGAACGCTGGGGGAGGGACGGTGGAAGGGGTGCGGTGAGCGAGGGGCCGCCCTGTACGTAAACAAGCCTCAGGGTCCCCGACGAGACACGTGTGACCGCTCAAGCCTGCAGAATCCCCGGTCTCGGTCCCAGGCACAAGAGCCTGCCGCAGACCCGCCTGATCTTTCTCAATCTTTAGGTGCCAGGACATCCAAAGCAGCTTAGGAAACCAACGTCTACATAGTATTTCTGTCCCCTGAAGATCGGATCTCAGGAAATTATTATGGAAAGATACTGCTGGGTCCCTTTTCATCCTTTCCAGGTGAAAATACAGACATTTCTGTGTCGCCCTCACCCTTCCTTTATGAAATAAGGTGCCCAACTGTTCTCATATTACCATTCAAAAACAGGTTCTGTGGCGGACCTCATTTGTGAATCTATTACAGAGATTAATAGATTATTTCTCCTTTTTCAACTAATTCTCAGTGGGGAAATTTAACCATATGGTAAGGAGAGAATTAGAATTTCATCACATTAGAGCAAAATGTAATGAAAAGAGTCCAACACCTGGGGCCAGCTCTGAAAGCCACAATTAAAAGGTTTTTAATGAAACCAGAGAAACCAAAAATTGCATAGTCTTCAGTAATTCTGCCATATAAGAAAGTTATTGGAAGGTGTTGGGAAATATTGTGTTTACTTATGTCATAAGGATGAAAAACAGCTGCTAAATACCATGTGTACCCAGAGACCGAACTCAGCAGCGAGAGGACCTCGTGTACCATTGCCTATCCGGAGAGGAGCACTTGTTTTCACATTCTCCCTTCCCGAACCCTTAGAACAACCGAGGCTGATCCAGATGTCCTTAAATGGCTTCCGGATAAATAAATATGCATAAATGCCTCACTTGGTGTGGGAGTGGATTTGACTCCTGGTAAAGTTGACTCTTTTGAAACAGCCAGATTTTCATCTTAAGGAAAGTTTGAGAAACCAGTTTTGTTTTGTTGTTTAGGAAATCGTGTACTTGATAATTACCATCACTGTAACAATTGTTTGGAGACCACTGCAAAATCACTCCCACTCCACCTTAAAAAAAAAAAAAAATGAATGCATAATCACTTGCTCTTCATTTGTTTGTTTGTTTGTTTGTTGTTTGTTTTGCTGTCTTTCTTTTCCAGTCTGGGTAGGTAATGGGCTGTAGGGGGTGTGGAAATGAGGCAGAGTGTTCGGGGGGACGACTGATTTGCTCTCTGACTAGCTGAAAGTCTAGAGTGAATTTTGGGCAAGGCAGCTGGGACACCACCTTCTCTTGGAAAGTCCCATCTCCAAATCCAGACCCAGTCATCCTACGAACAGGGGTGGAGTATAATTCTCGCCCGGAAGGGTAATTCAGCACAAGCTGAGACAGCAGTGGCGAGGGAAGGGCAGTGGGGGGTGGGGTGCGGTGGGTGGGGGCGTCTGCTTTCCACAGGACTCCCAGGCTTCGCCGCCGATCTACAATTTGCTGAAGGAGCAAAGAACATCCTCGGCTCTAAGTAGGGCTTTTAGTGTGCTCATTGATGAGTGAAAGTCGCCACACATGTCAAGCTAAAGGCAGTTGTTGGGTTACTAACAGGACCCAGCGCCTTGCAAACATATGCGCTAAGCTGTGTATACAGATGGCAGGCAGAATAATGGAGCAGGCGCCTTTTATAAAGCTCTAGCTGCTGCCTGTCTTCAGACCTGGGAAATGAAACTATTCAGACTCGCGGCCAGATAGCGCCTGCGATTGTTTGTTACCGTTTTAATCCTATTAATTAAAACGTTAACCTGATTGGGTAGAAAGCGCTGTCCCAACAGGCGAGTCTTCTTCATAATAACCTACTCAGAGATAATGATGTAAAAGACTCCCCCGTCTGTGGCGGCGGCTGGTTGATGGGTCCGGAAATCTCTTGAAGGTGAATCCAAGCAAGATAAACGGTGCGGAGAGGAGGCGCGGGGCTGGGCTCAGAGCGGCGGCGGCGGCGGCGGCGGCGGCTCCACTCCCTCCGCGCCCACCCTCCCACCATGCGGGGCCGCGGCCCATGGTGAGCCCCAGCAGCCAGCACCATCGGCTGGAGACGAAGAAGAAGAAGAAGAGGAGGCGGCGAGCGCGGGGGAAGGCGAAAAAGAAAAAGAAAGAAGGGGAGAGGGCTGCCGGCAGCACGAGGACCGACGCGCGCACCAGCTCCGGAGCCCGGCTCGCGCGCGTCTGTGGGGCCGCCTGACTCCGGAGCCGAGGCGGCGGCGGTGGGCGCGGCGGCCCGGGCTGCGCGCCGGCGCGGGACCATGGAGCGCGGGCTGCACCTCGGCGCGGCGGCCGCGGGCGAAGACGACCTCTTCCTGCACAAGAGCCTGAGCGCCTCCACCGCCAAGCGCTTGGAAGCGGCTTTCCGCTCCACGCCCCCGGGCATGGACTTGTCCCTGGCGCCGCCGCCTCGGGAACGCCCGGCGTCCTCCTCCTCGTCGCCCCTGGGCTGCTTCGAGCCCGCTGACCCCGAGGGGGCAGGGCTGCTGCTGCCGCCGCCTGGAGGCGGCGGCGGCGGCGGCGGCGCGGGAAGTGGCGGCGGCGGCGGCGGCGGTGTCCCCGGGCTGCTCGTAGGCTCAGCTGGCGTTGGGGGCGACCCTACCCTGAGCAGCCTGCCGGCCGGGGCCGCCCTTTACCTCAAATACGGCGAAAGCGCGAGCCGGGGCTCGGTGGCCGAGAGCAGCGGCGGCGAGCAGAGCCCCGACGACGACAGCGACGGTCGCTGCGAGCTGGTGCTGCGGGCCGGAGTAGCCGACCCGCGGGCCTCCCCGGGCGCGGGAGGCGGCGGCGCGAAGGCGGCCGAGGGCTGCTCTAACGCCCACCTCCACGGCGGCGCCAGCGTCCCCCCGGGGGGTCTGGGCGGCGGCGGCGGCGGCGGGGGTAGCAGCAGCGGTGGCGGCGGCGGCGGCGGCAGCAGCAGCAGCAGCAAGAAATCCAAAGAGCAAAAGGCGCTTCGGCTCAACATCAATGCCCGAGAGCGCCGGCGGATGCACGACCTGAACGACGCGCTGGACGAGCTGCGCGCGGTGATCCCCTACGCGCACAGCCCCTCGGTGCGAAAGCTCTCCAAGATCGCCACGCTGCTGCTCGCCAAGAACTACATCCTCATGCAGGCGCAGGCCCTGGAGGAGATGCGGCGCCTAGTCGCCTACCTCAACCAGGGCCAGGCCATCTCGGCTGCCTCCCTGCCCAGCTCGGCGGCTGCAGCGGCAGCCGCAGCTGCCCTGCACCCGGCGCTCGGCGCCTACGAGCAGGCTGCCGGCTACCCGTTCAGCGCTGGGCTGCCCCCGGCCGCCTCCTGCCCGGAGAAGTGCGCCCTGTTCAACAGCGTCTCCTCCAGCCTCTGCAAACAGTGCACGGAGAAGCCTTAAACACACCCCCGAAAAACACAAGACCGACCCAAAAGCTAGAGGAAAGCGAAAAGCTGCTCCCCACCCCCTTTATTTTGGTCCTTTCGTAGTTGTGAAATACTTGCAGAGCAAACAAAGCAGAGGCAAGAACTGAGGAGAAGTATCAGAGACAAAACAGGACTTTTAGCCTTGACATCCCCAGAATCTCGGTCTTTGGGGTGGGGAGGGAGGGAGGAGGGAGGTGGAATTGGGATGGAGTATGGATGTCTTTTTTTTCTAAAAGTGGCAACTTCGATGGCAGCCTAGACCGCGAGGAAGTGGAATCTTCCTTAAAGGTGAAAAATAAGTTGAGAAGTAGTGCTTGGTTATTAAGCCTGGAGAGTGTTTGAATGGCAAAATACTAATCTTACTAATAATTGTGAATTTGGCTAGTGCTGAGGGGGAGAGCAGGAGTTAGGGGTTGGGTAGCATGAAAGATGGAATATTCATTCAGACAAATCAGAAAGGGCACTTGAAAATAAATTTTGATTCTGAGCCAGGAGAAAAACTTGAAATGTTGACTCAAGTAAGGGGAGAGAAACCCAGAGAGAGAGAGCGCGCGCGCGAGAGAGAGACATGATGCTATGAAAGACTTGTATTTTTTATTGTCTCTGAACTTTAATCCTGTGAAAATGCTCAAAGTTTTGGCGAGAGTGATATAGAAAAACTGACTGTGGCTGAAAGAATTGCATTTAAAAATATTTATGTGCACCTTGTTACTTTCCACTCTGCAATGATGTATTAACAATTTATGGTATTTATTTGTTATTCTTCAATGACCCTTCCACGTCAACAGTAATTATCATGTGTTAAGGTCATGGGTCTTATGTGCAGATTTTTTTAATGCCTCTAAAATTGTTTTATAGATTACTTATACTGTGTGCCAAGTGTTTAAAGGTTTATTTGCCAATAAGTATGAAGAGAAATATTGATGTATCTGAGCTGCTTAGGTTTATGAAAGGTCACCTGGATATTTTCAGTTGCATCATCCCTGTATTTAAATTGAGCTTTAATAAATTGCTTCAGTCCAAAAATTACAGGAAAGGTGTATTCTTAATTGATGAATGAATTGATCTCTTTTTTGAAAGGGGACTCCTTTGCATTCCAAAAGGGAAAAACATCACAGCAATAGATCCTATACGTAAGAACATGCTAAGCAAATATTTTTCCAGGCTGTGCTGTGCATTTTTAAAGGTCTAATTTAATTGCTTTTAATATATATGTACATATATAAGTTATTTTAACTGTGGAGAATTATTTAAGTTAAAAGACTGGTTTGATTTGCCTATGGTGTGAAATCCTTTGTTATTTTTCTAAAAAAAATAAAATTTAAAAAGAAATAAAACTAAGGAAGAACAAGAAGCTATTTACCCAAAGTGAGCTTTCAGTTTTAGTTTTGCATGGCTTTTTGCCTGCCTTTCTGTCCTATGAAAATCAAGAAAATCTTTTTTAAAAATGGAGTCCTGCTATTTTCCACTCCTTGCAGATAATACAAATTCAGTTTGTCAGGTTGGATGGTGAGTTGGGAGCTGTGATGGATCTGTTGGCGGGTTTCGGATGTGTAAAGAATGATATATATATTAAATAGGTCAATCAGACTATGACAGCTATGTACGACCATTTGTATGTGTATCTATGTCAGAAAGAATCTTTATTAAAATATTTTGATCAAATATTTTATTATGCTGTGATTTGTGAAAGGAGCAATCACCTCTCTTCTGTGTTACTCTTTGCTTGAAAGGTAACAAAAAAGAAAGGAGTTTCAGAGAAGGTGGAACTGAAGTTTTTGCAGGGATGCTCAATCAGAAGTAGCCCTAGTTTACTTGTTTACTTGTTATAAGGAGGAGAGATTAATGGGGTCAGCGATGAAACCCAGAAAAGATTCAAAGTTTCTGGTTACTGGCATGAACTTTGAAGGCCACATTTTGCCTGGAAATCTTTTACCGCTTGTATGGTGCTGTTAACCATGCCAGGGCCCATCAAAGAGGGTAAAGTTTCTTAAAGAGTTTGTCATCAAAATTTCTACCTCCAAATGCCTGAAGGCCGAGGAAAAAACATGGACTTGAATTCTCTGAGTGCTGATTTGATTGTGGCTTTCTACATTTTTGTGATAAAAAGAATTAACTAGGTTGAATTATATAAGCATAATGCCCATAGAGATTATCAGAACTTACTAGTGTTGCTTAATGATGAGACTGAATTTTAACTTCCATGCTTGCATCAATTTGGGCATTGATTCTGTTAAAGAATGACTGTCTAAACTTGTATTTTGACCTTTACATTGCCCTCAGATATAGAAGGTGTGATTTTTTTTACTGTGGCGCAGGTTGCAGAGATAGTAGTAGTGGTGGTGGTGGTGCAGAAGTTAGATGTTCCTCTGTACCCAGTATGCTAAATGCATTTTTGTCTATATAGCTTCCTCTCATAAAGATATCCCTAAATGCCATCAAACTTAGTGGGGGGTGAGGGAGGATATTTTCTGCTCCACTTGCCATCAAAAAAGATTAATCAGAACTTGTAACTTTTCAGAAAACATAACAGCAAAAGGCCTTGAAGCTGGAGCACTCCCAGACTGGGAGTGGGGGCAGAAGGAGGGAGGAGCCCAGGGCAGCCCCAAGGCAGAAGCTGACCCGTCTCTCAGCATTTACCAGACAAAGCCTGGGTGCGTCTAATTATGATTATTAAAACAATTTCCATGACGATGTCTAATATTATGTTAATTTGAAAACAACTGTGTATGAAAACTGTCGACTATAATACCTAAATTCATTTAATGAAACACATCGTTAAGGCAATTAAACCTCCTGGATGTGATTAAGAAACATAATTACGACACTGTTCTGCGCCATAATTGGGTGTCTTTAATCAAGGGGTAAAGTGATCAGCAACACAGCCATTAGTTTGTATTGTTCTGGGCCTGCTGTCCATCATTCTGATTAGGAATTAACCACAGCCACCACCAGTCAGATTTTTTTTTCCTTTTGCATATTAATATTGTAGGGGACACGTTTGCTGCAAGATTTACTGCTTAATATTTCTCATTATTTGAAGGCCGTTTTGAAATACTTCCTCTGCAGCCTTTGTGCTGTTTATTATTAAAAATTGTACCGAATAACACATCTTGAACTTTAGGGGAAAAAATAAAGAAATGAGAATCCTCCTCTCTTTCATCACTCAGCCTTCAATCTTAGTCCTGAAGGAGACTTGAAATGGATGGGGGTGGGGATAGGAAGATATTGAGGATAAATTCAAATGTCAGATAAATAGGCATGATTATTTAATGTATTAGGTTTATCAACATTTATTTTCATTTTGATAATTTTAAACAAATCGACTTTCTTTCCAAACCTAGGAATTGGCCAACCTGTGGTTTTAGCAATAAACATGGAACATCTGAAAGAAACAGGAGAGGAGTTTTCTGTGGTTTACTTAGGTGATCCTCCCCGCCCTAACTCCAGCCTTTCTAAAGGGTTTTCAGCAGCGGGTTTAAGAGAAGGAAGCCAGGGATTGGAAGGAAAACTCTTTCCACTCCCGTTAAACTCTTTCTTTCTGGGGTTTGAGCCTTGAGTTTTGGCCTAGTCTGAAACAGTAGCCCACACACCATTGGCCCCAGCTGTCTGTCCAGCATGGAGCACACATGTCGGAAATGGGAGACGGAGCACTAGGGGAATCAGTGTGGTCTTGCAAGTGTCCTTGGGTCAGAGCAGACAGCCTGGTCCCTAAGACTGCAGCATGTGCCAGGGTGCAAGGGTATCTTGGCCAACTCTGAGCTTGCCCTGGTACCCACCATGCCTTAGGGTGCATCTCTCAGGCACACCCATTCCCACCAGTCCAATCCCGCTGCTTGTGTTCCTTTCAGAGCTGAGAGTGGACAGACGATGCTAAGCGAAAGCTCCAAAGTCCCACTTGGCTTTTTATTCTCATTGAGGGTACCATCGCCAGCTTGACACTGGGCACCAACAGAAGCGTCAGCTTTGCGTCTACCACGGCAGGACGAGCAAATGATCATCTTCCTTCGAAGAGCTCTCTAGTTACCCCTCCTTCTTTCTCCCCGTGGTGTGTTAGTGTGTGTGCGCGTGTATGCGCGCGCGCGCACCCGCCCGCGCTCTGCAATACCCTCATCAGTCCCGGCAGCTGGGCAACCCCTCCAAGACCCTGTGTTACGCTGAAATGCCTCTCCTTCCTATCGCACACACCACCCATCCTTACAGCCGGCAGTCCAACAGGGAGGGCCGAGGCTCACAGAATTCCTTTCTCCAGGAATTGGCACTCTTGGTCTAACATTCCGAAACCGAACCTTTCTATGCGGCCCCGACCTTGCGATTGCTCCAGCATGAGTGGCACTGACTTTTCCAATGTAATGACTTATGAAAGGTATAATCATGTGTTAAATTGAATCCTCCGTTTAACTGTTAATGGTGTGCTCTGGGCACATTTACGTATTAGATGCTATGGTAACTAATTACCACTAGAAAAAAGGATAATACACTTCCCAGACTTTGAAAAATAATCACGAGTTCACTTCCCAGTTCTCAGCACATCCTGGCGGCCCTGCCGGGCTGAGCAAGGATAGGAGTGAAAACCCGAAAGTGTGTTCATGGAATGTAGGAGGTGATGAACCCTGGTCAGGTGAGGCTCCTTAGTTAAACCTTTAATGAAAATGTGATTCAGATGGAAAGGAGGAGGGGAAGGGGGCAACTACGCAAAGGTGCCTTTAAACAAAATTAAATTGCAAAACCTGAACATCAGAAACACAAATAGGTTTTCTTTCGATTAAAATGCAGGTGAGACTAAATCACCCACGTGCCAAGCAACTTTACATCAATTAACGTTTTTTGTAGTGTAGGCAAAGTAAATGAGCCCGTCTCCTGCGCGCTTTGCATTGGCATTTTACAACTCGAGAGCCTCTGGATTTGCCAAGCCAATGAGCTGCAGCTTTATTTAAACTCGGCCTTTTAAATCAAACTTTAGACATAGTAGATGGAAGGAGGGAAATAGACAAATAAGGAGCCAGTTACTTCAGTTTAAGAGTAGAAACAATTCTTAAAGTGAGAGTCTTTTTCGCCCGGCATATCTCTGGCTCTTCTGATCGTTTGGTGTTTAGAGCCAAGGTTCCATTAAACAGGGCTGCGTGGGATAACCAGGAGCCCGTTTTCCCAACCAAGGAGAGTTGTTTGTGCTGGGCACTTTGAAGGACCGGAGGAGGGAGGAGGCCGCCTTCTAGGAGGTCCGGCAGCCCTAGGTTGCGGACAAACCAAATGACGTTCACACATCTCTCGCACCCACTGCGCTGTTTTGCTTGCGCTGTGCTCCCGGAGGGACTGCGGATCCGCAGAGCACCCCCTGCTCTCCCGGCTTCCCCTGGACCAGCGTTTCCTGCCACTCCTGGCACTTCAAACTCCAAGTTCCATGGGACAAAAAGTGAACTTCAGAGGCTCTGCCTCAAACTATCCTTCGAGGGTGGCTCGAGTACCCTGTATGGCAGCAGACATGTGGGTTCACACGTAGCCGCCAGGCTTGTAAGAGACACCCCGCAGCCGCACCAAACCCGAGGCATCCGCGAAAGCGCCCGGGTTTTAAACTCCAAAGAGCTCCTCGCTTCCTCACGCTGCAGGGAAACTACTGCCTTCCCTGAGGCTTGATTTGGGTAAAATTCTACCAATTTTTCTAAATTACTCGCCTTAACAAATCCAGGAGACTGTTTCTGAACTATTGCAAAATTATCAAGTATATTAGAATGTGTGTGTCTGAATTTTCCTTCTTTCTCCTCTCCACTTTTCTCTAATTTGAGCAATACAGAAATACAGATTAGAGAGCTCTGAAAGTGATATGAATGAGGAAGGTTAGACTGCAGAGCAAAAGAGGATTTGACAGTTATCAATCCTCATCACCCTCAACCCCACTACGTATATGATGGACAAGGCTCACAAGTCAGCACCATGCTTTGATGGGGAATTGGTTTTAATTATGCACAATGTGTTATCATTCTCCTTCCCAGCTTGGGAAAGAGTTAATTCTTTCCCAAAGACCATAGTTGCCCTTGTCTCCTCAACCTGATTCAGAGATGCAATAAAATATGAAGGAAATTTATGGTCTGTTTCAAGCATTTTATTGCTGTATTTTTAAATTCATATATGCACATATAAGAACTATGATCTGTGAATAATTTGAAATGCTATAGAAGAATGATACATTTTAGATAAAACATAACCATATCTTTATATAATTGTCTAAGATTAAAATAAAAAAGAAAAATAGATTTCTAATGTGGGCCAAACTGAAAAACTAATGACAGCCATAAACTGCTAACCAACCATAAATTAACATCTTCATCAAATGCTAAAATGGTATCAGTGGTTATATAAAGCAATTATTATTTCTCCTCATAAGTTTTAGAATAAAGTTCAGAGATATTTAAAGGATCTGTTATTTACAAATGTTTCCTCAATTTTAAAGATTTCATTTTTTTATTAGGAGGATGGTTGCAACTCAAATCTACTATGTTAATAGAGGTGTTTAGAGATGAGAATTTAAATTTAAACATAAAAATGTTTCATGACCTAACCTCATTTTATACATGTATCCTGCCCTGGCAATTACTGAAGAACCTGGTATAAGGATGTCTCCTTTACATATCCTTATCCACTTTTTGAAAAGAGATAAACAATCTCTGATTATGAGAGAGACTCAGTTTTTGTACCTAACTAGTCAAAATAATAAATCATGTATTGTCGAATCAAGTAAGTACAGCTACATTTGCCATGCGCAATCTACTTCTGCAGTAGTACTATGGTCAAAATTCAGATGCCAGGCTGAATGAGCTGCTACTCTCCATCTAAGTAAGATTTTGATGAAAGGAAATGATTTTCCTAAGCAGGCCTCCACAAAAACATGTGAAGAGTTGGGAAAGAACAAAGGATATCTATCAATGCCAGCTGTTTCAGAAAGCAGGGTCAGTTAATACCTGCATCTAAATAACTTACTTTAATTTCCTTGGGAGAAGCATGAGGCATGCATCTCTTTAAAGTATAGATTTCTCAAGAGAGTGAACTTAAGTAAAATTCTGTAATCATTCAACAAAATAAGCTCCCTTAAAAGTTTACATAATCATCCTTCTTGAAAGCAAATTATCTGGCCTATGGTAGGTGTGGGTAGTGCACATACTCAAACTCTCTCTGCCACTGGGTTATGATTTACAGCATGTTGTCCCACGGAGTAGTTGATGTGGATGATTATTCTCAAAGATCAAGGATTAACTAAAATCTTGAACTGGTTAAGTCCTAAGACCATTCCTTAATTTAATTTTCTGCAAGCATTGTTTAGTCTGAAAAATAAAAACTATGTTTGTAACTTTTCTTTAAGTCTAAATTTAGTTCAAAATAAAAAGTTTTTTTTTTTTAATGTGTAATTGTTCAATATGAAGGAAGTACTACTGCATGTAGTTTTGACTTCATAAAAAGTTCGAAGTGATTGCAAATACTTTTAAGGGTACTCCATTTAACGTACAAAACAAAGGCATTTATAAAACTTTAAATAAACTCATTAGTCCTTAGAATTATGGACTTGAAGCAATTTCACTGAAACTATAATTTTAATATGAAAGACAAAAACATTTATTAAAAGGTTTGGCATCAGGCAACAATGACACGTGATTTTTTGTTAACTACAATGGCTGGTTCTTAGAAACAAAAGTTATATGCAGTAAATATCCTCTTGCACACAAATAAGAATCTCCAACTAATATGTTTCATATTTAGAAATGTTTAAATTTGACTTAATGATGACTCGTTAGATAGTGACACCTTTACCTGTTATTTCCATTCCTCTAGTTCCTACTGTGAGCACAATTGGCTGTAAGGGAAGTCAAATGCTTCATGATTGTTATTGCTGAACATTTACTTTCTTTGTAGTCTGCAATATATCAGTCTCTCCTTATAAAAGTCAACACATTTAGGAATCGAGAACATAAACTATACTTCGAATAATTAGCAGTAAAGAGTATTACACACTTTTTTAAAAAACACGGCACAGCCATTGGGTGTTTTTTCATCCTGAAAAGAAAATACACATTCTTATTTGCTTGATCATTGCTAATGCTGGAAAGTTCTGCAAATTTTTGTGTTTTCTAGAATAAAGCTGAAGGCAAAAGATAATTATTTCACAGGTTACCTATTTAATGCCATAATTTATCCCAGGTGGCAAATAAGCAATACTGAGCTGACGAGTTCAAATGAACAGGAGCACCTTCTAGCAGACTTCTCACAGAGTCTCGGGCCAGTTCTTATAACATGTTAGTGACTCACGCCAGTGTCTTTGAGAAAAGCCCAGTGTCCCTAGTTCAGAGACATTTAAAGGATCTGTTATTTACAAATGTTTCTCAATCTTAAAGATTTCATTTTTTAATGAGGAGGATGTACGTATGGTTACTAAATGTACAGATCTAATACTGTAGGTAGTTACTAAAGAGCCACATTTCACTTTCATCACCAGCATTCTGTAGTATATGCTTTATTTACAATGTATTTTAGTTTTATGAACAAATAGAGTAGAATACTATCCTAATATTACCCAGCTTTATTCATTATCTGTGGTAAAATGAGCTGCTGAAGACAAGGATTACATCTACTGAAAACTCTCCTGTTTCTTGTACTTATACTTCTCTCCATACTAATAGTGATTATTAAGAATTGTAACCTAGCAAGGTCAGCCTGCCTAAAATAAACATTTAAAAATTTAGTGATATTTTTTGAGTTTGTTATTTTACAAATTAATAATAAGTTAAAATAGATTGAACCATACTCTGAAATAGTTAATGTATTTTTTGGAGAGCATCAGATGATAAGAATATATGTGTGTAGGGGGAGGAAATGGAGATGAGATATTCACAGAGCAAAATTATTTTCCTAATAATTTTCTTCTGTAATCAAATCTTCTGTTACCCAACATGTTCCTAGTATGACAATAAAGAGACATAATCAGTCCTCTGCGCTTTAAAAAGTTAATTTATTAAATTTTGGTCATACATAAAAGAACATTAAGTATTAGGCTTGCAAACTACTTGCATTTCTTATCTAACATCTTTTAAGACAATTTGATTCATCTAAATCCACATATATGTTATTTTAAAATCAAAGAATATTAAATAATTTCAGAAAACTGTTTTAATAATATACAGCACTCCTCTGTCTGAAAATATTTTTAAAACATGAGTATTGACAAATTATAACCTATTTTAAATTGTGCAGAGTTTTTCATGTATTAAATTTATTTTACCCTACAAGTAGTATAAACAAAATAAACATTTAAGCTAAAAAGTTCAAACATTCATGCTCATTGATTTAGATAAATACAGTGAAGTAGAGTAAGTAATAATTGCTTTAGATAAATACTAAAGAGTGTTATGTGATCACTCATTATAATTTAAAATAGTGCTACAGAAAATGTCATCTTGGCTTGCTAACTTTTTCTTAATTGAGTATGTGAATATGAATATCTAATTATGCAATGCAAGTAAATAATAGTTTGCAAGATTGGCAAATTTAACAGGTTAAAAAGTGTACATTCTAAGGGCATGTAATTCTTGTTCACATAATTATTGCCATTCTTTTATACTAAGATCAAAACCTAGATAAATTTTGTGCTTAGGTCTTTGAACAGTTTTAAACTTCTACCGTTAAGTTAGAAGTCACTTGCAGAAAATGTTACTCAAATTATTTTTTATGATAAAATAAGCATAAAAAACCATGTTGATTTTCTGTCACAAGACTCTGATGTTTTGTTTTGGTTCTACTGTTCATTCCTTTTAGGTAATCTTTCTCAACTATTATTTTATTTATTCTTACTTTTCATTTCTAAGTTCCAGTATACATTTCCAATTATAAATTAATCAAAAATTGCAATGAAATAATGTCCTGTGTTCTCTGTGCCTTAACATCACAAAAGTGTACCACTAAGTGGAATTTAGGAATATGGAACTTCCTAAATTCAGGCAACTTCAGGCAACATGGTGGACTGTGTCCAAGTACAAAAAGGGCAGGCTATGCTTTGTGGTGGACTAAAGCCTAGGGCCCAGGTTGGGGATGCCTCTGCGTGTGTGTGTGTAATTCAAGGCCTTTGCATAAAACCAAGAACTTGCAGAGACAACATACTTAGTAGGTGAACTAGAAAGAAACTTTAATCCACTGAGTAAGACTGTCAGTATTTGCCTGCCTCAGTCTTAGCTCTGGGTAAAAAATAAACAAACAAGTGAACCCCCAAAAGTGTCTCCTGTCTATTCCTAATACTAGGTTTGCATTCTACCTGAGTTAAGGCTAGAAACCACAATACCTGTGTAGCCCTTCCTTCTCACTCCTAGATAATCAAGCTGAAATTTTGGGGTGATCTAAGTTTGGTAGTAATATCAGCAGTCTGACAAATGCAAATACAAATTCTCTCTTGAGGAATAAACTTTAAATCTAGGTCTAAACATTTTTCCAGAGCTAAAAATCCAAGGAACATGGGTTCAGTAAACAAACCATCCCAGGTAACAGTGACAGAAGAAATAAACACATAAACTATAGAATTAGATCCACAAAACACCAAAGATTTGGAAATATCAGATACAAAATCTAAAATGTTTGCTTCATATAGTTAAATCAAAAAGGATATTGGGTATATGACAAAGGTACAAGATATTATAAAAACCAGCATATATGAAGAACAAAGGGAATTCTCAAACTGAAAAATGTAATCATTGAACTTAGCAAACTCAGTGGAATGGAAAACCTGAAGGTTGACAAGTTGGAGGCTGACACTCTGACTCAAAATCAACCTTTGAGACCCTACAAAATGGAGAGGATTGGATGGATCTGAGGATGGAACATAACAAATTTAGAACATCTTAGAGAGAATTAAAGTTATCAAGAACTAAATGTGTGTGTGTGTTTGTGTGCGTGTGTGTGTGTGTGTGTGTGTGTGTGTGTGTGTGTGTATGGGTGGGGGTTGGGGACAAGGTTTTTAGCAGCCCAGGGCTGAGGATGGTTAGGCCCAGTAGTGGGAGGATAGGTGACAGAAGACCTTTTAAATTCTGCTTTGGCCTCTCTCCCACAGTAACTGTCCCATTGACAGTGTCTATCACTGGGTAACTAGATCATTAAAACATAATGTGTACATATTATGGAATGCTATGCAGCAGTTAGAAGCAATAGATTAAATATAGTATATACAGAAATATGAATATATCTTTAAAATCACAGAGCTTAAGAAAATTGGAAAAGATATAACTTACAGAAAATAGGTACTCAGGATAATATATACTACATGAAAACATACACATACCAAGATGTGCACCAAACACATTAAAATATTTGCCCATTATATTAAAATGGGGTATGAAAGTGGGGACTAGGGACAAAAGAGAATAAGTAAATAAAACCAGAGGGTCTTTGTTAAAGCCAGTTATAATTGTATATCATGAACTAAAGAGTATAAGGAGAATGATCATGCAACCCTATGAACCTGAAGTTAAAACAAAAAGAAGGAAAAACAAACTCAATGGATGAGTTGGAGAGAAGATTAAATATACAGTTCCAAGAATAAACTGGAAGAGACATCTAAAGAAATTATCTGGAGGGTAAGTTCGAGATACAAAGAGTGGTGAGGAAAGGTCAAAGGATATGGCATGTAGAGTGACAGGATCTAATGTAGAGTTTGAGAACAGTAACATTCACAGAGAGAATGGCTGAGAAGAGTTCATACTTGAAGGCAGACACCCATGCTCAGACTCAAGAAGCAGCAGGACATACAAACATAAGAAATAGAAAGAAACTAAGAACATCAAAGACAAAGAGAACACATTAAAGTAGTCAGAGAGAAGAGACAGACCACCTAATGAATAATCACTCACTAGTGGCTATCCACCCAATAACAAGAATGGATGCCTTTAGAACGGGAAATATCTTCAAAGTGCTGTGAGGAAATAACTGTCAATCTAGATTTGTGCATCCAGCAAAACCATCTTTCAAGAATGAGAGTAAAAATAAAGACATCCTCAATCAAGCAAAAATAGAATTTACACCGGCAGACCTTCACTAAAGGAACGTTCAGAACATGTACTTCAGAGAGGAGAAAATAAATGCTAGACTATCTTATTTACTTATTATGAATGATATTTTGTAATGTTATTTTTAAAATCATTTTCCTTTTCTCAAAACAGTAGCAAATTTATGAAGCACAAATTAACTGGGCTTTATTACCTGCCTTGTTTGCTTATATACTGCATCATCATTTATGTCAGATGCAAATCATGTGGTACTCTGATATTAGAAGCGTTGAATCACTGGGCTTAATGGCACATGCCTGTAGTCCAGGTTCCCAAGGGGCAAAGGCAGGAGGATCACTTGAGCTCAGGATTTGAGACCAGCCTGGGCAACACAACCAGATACTGTCTCAATTGAAAAAAAAAAATATTTGAATCATTGACACAATGCTGCATGTGTCATATGAAATTACACTGCATTACACGATGTTGTAATTCAAAACAGTACACATGAACTCCAAATCCAATAGGTGAACATCAAAATGAAATACTACATCTAGCTTCTCAGTTTATATACGTGGAAGCATTTAGGAAAGGGTTAATTGCAGTATTTGCATAACTTTTATAGTTTATACTAAAGCCAAATGCTATAATCAATTCTGTAATGATTTCAACATTTGCTCCCATAATAAACCTAATACTAATGTCCAGGGCAATTGCTGAATATATAGTAGGTTCTGTGTTTTCTTAGACATTAAATCTTATCAGTATCAAACTTGCACTCGAAAGGTCTTATATAACAAGAAATTTTGTTCTATTGAGCCACAGTATACAAAGTAATAAGGAACATTTATGCCTGATTAAATATTGAAGTGAAGTTGAAGCATTTAATCTACTGCGAAACTCATTTAATGCACACGCATCCTGGAAATATAAGTATTATTGATATTATACTTGAAGGGAACATTTTCATCCAGTGTAACTCATGGAAATTTAATTTCCTTCTTCTGTGAGAACTTGGAATTTGTTAAACTGTGTCCATTTCCAGCACAATTTTCTAATAGTTCGTAAAGTGTATTTTCACACATTAGAGAATAATTTGAATGACTTAAATTCCACAGTGACCAATCCATTGCTGTGACGGTACATTTATTATAACAGGTGAAAATCACAAGGAAAAATTAAAAACCGAACAAACAAAAAATCCCTGTTTTGAGCTTATCCTGAAGTTGATTTTGATGTCCATTTTCATGCCACCATCCTGTTTTATATTATGATAGGTTTTGTGACTAAGTACAAACTGGACTGATCTCAGATCAGATAGAAATCGGCACTTTTTAAACAAATACAGCAATCACATTTGCAGAAATTAAAAAGAAACAGATGAGCTTAGGATGTTTAGGCTAATTTTGATAGATTTCCTTTCTTTCCTTTTAGCTTCTCTAAGATTTCACTTTGTATCTAAATAAAACATCAGAATCTGGATACTGGATACCAAATAGCATGCGGCGGTAGTCTATTCCTATGGGCTTATCATCAATTATTTCTAAATCAAAGTAAGTTAAAAGTATAACCAACAATTGCTTTATTTCCATAATCGCAAAAAATCGGCCTGGACATTTGGTGGTTCCAGTTCCAAATGGCATTAGGTAACACTTCAGCTTTTTCCCTCTTTTGAAAAAGGTGGTTTTCTTCTTACCATCTTCTACAAAACGATCATATCTGAACTCCTGTAGAGGAGAATATAGTGTTAAAATTATTAACATTTCACATAAAATAGTTTGAGTTCAAGTCCAAAAAGTTGCTAGCTCTCTGTCTGTCTTAGAAAGCTCATTTTAATCAGGTATACACCAGAAAAACTTGACTGAATGTAAATAGGTGTGAACTTTAAAAAAACTCAAATACTACTAGGAAATTATTTTCTCCACATCAAAGAGACATGAAAAGCTGTAAGACATTTTTTCTCCACTCTTATTTCTCTCCTAAGCTGAGTTTCCCAAGTATAGTGGCAATATCTCTATTTTTCCTCCCTAAGGTGGGTCCTGACACATGGGCACAATGTTGGGGAGAAGGCAAGGGCTCTGGTGAGACTGCCATTATTACCCAGGACTGAAGAGTCCTAACTAGCCACAGGAGCTGCCTAACTGTGGATTCCTAATTTGAGCTTCTCTTCTCCCTTCCCCACCAGCTACTGATGGATGAGAACTATGAGTTTAGGATCTGGTGCTGATGTTTGGATTAAACAGATACAAAATAATAAGATTCAGGTAAAGCACTAGAGAGGAACTAAGCCACAAAATCAATCTTCTTTGTTTTTTGATGTTGTAGTGAATTTCTTCTATGAAAGTTCTATTAAAATCAGCTCTGTTTGGGTTTACTCTAGCGTGGCAGGTATTTCTGATATGTTTTCATAAACAAGTTATATTACTTGGTTACAGGAAATCATGGGGCTGCTTTACTTAGGGTGTTGGAATTGCTATCTTAATTTTGCCTTGCTGCCAAAGGGTTATGGTTCAACTCTCACTTGAGTTTCTTAGAGCGGACTGAGTAACCTTATTTTAGCCTATGGTGAATTAATCCATTGATTAAATTAATGCCTGTGGCTTGCATAAAAATGACCAAGTATTTGGTGTAGTTGGTGTCATTAGCATTAGACCTGCTCACACACAACTTTGATATGACTACATGAAGTCAAATGCAAAAAAGTAGGTCAGATCCAAAGCATTTCAGGTTAAAGTGAAAACCTTGCAATATGTGGGTAGATTCTGAATTCATCACAAATGATTTAATTTTCTCACTCAAAACCAGTGTTGTTAATGTCAGTGAACCATTTCCTTTAAAAGCATTGGGTTTGTCCTCATTTATGCAGAATTCTTATTTTGGTAAGTATTTGAACTTAGAAAAATTCTGAGTAGTTCCTATTTCCTCTCAAATTGCAAGTGGATGCAATGATAATGGCAAAATTTATCCGCACTTTTATAACTGCTCAATTCCTCGTAACAAATACTCTGAGCCTTTTAAAACATGTATTTTACCATAGTTCTGGGATATATCCCAACTGTATCCAATCAATGCTAAATGAACAAGGACACCCTTTGTTGACATAAATGGTCACTAGAGATAGAGTGACTAAACGTAACTCTCCTGGTGACCTTCTTCCATTTCTGGAGCTCAGGCCTGAGCTTAGTCCTGCTGCTTCCTCCTTCACACTGACGAGTCTGGGGAGACTGGCCCTCTATCCACCAGCTCCCTGCCTAACCCAAATCAGTTTAAGTGAGCTTTGCTGTGGTACAATTTGTTAGGAAGGTTCTCACTGTAGCCCCACTAGTTAGACCAGCAAATGTGAAATGAAAACTTAGCTTGGATTATGACTTTTTATTGTCCTGATACCATACATAAGCCATAAATCACCGTGGTTTTCAGATTCCTCTTTGTGAAAATAAACGTGCTGCCCGCGGAGAGGCCTGTGGCCAACACATGATGCAGGAGTGCTCCTTACCCATGACCTTCAGCTAGGGTTTATATTCAGTTCCCTCAAACTTCTACTCAACGAGTAACGCCATTCCTCTATTTTCTATCACGTTTTATTCAATTTCTTCATCGTAAACATCTTAGAAATTCCTATTCGGTTGTTCATTTTGTGAAACTAAAAGGGAAATGGCCACTGTCTTTATCTCTGTGACCACCACGAAGTTCAAAGGGCACAGGAGCATAAATGTATTTTTGAGTTAAAATTTATTTGCATTTTGCTTTATTGCCTAGGCATGGAAAACCTAAACAGGAACCAATGTTAAGAAGGGCCTGTGCCAGCTGCTAGGGATATAGTTTAGTTGTAGCTGAAAAGGGAGGGGGTATAATAATCTCACCACTGAGATTCTTGGGTCACAGCAACACAGAACAAAGGTTCAGGAAGCTCAAGATATATCCATTCATTTGGAACAACTTAAACTTGGAATTCATCAAGCTGACTGAAATTCTTTACAGTGACCATAATAAGCATGATGCTTCACAATTAAGGGGAGTCAATTAAATGGATGAGAACAGAAAAATCACAAGAGAAGGTTTAAGACACAGGAGTTCCCCATGGTTCCTCTAATGATTGTTGCAGTTGACTTCCAAACATTGTTCTTCTGCATAAAATGTGTCTAGGCACTAATCTTGGTAATCGCATTATTCGGGTCTCTGACTGGTTTGGGACAGAATGTGTGAAACAATCTGGTCATTGCTACAAGGGAAAAGTCTATGGGGACCTATAGGGACATCTAGGAGAAATCCTCTTCTTGTGAAGAAAATAAAACAAAAAGAAATGGTTGATTACCTTTCCTTCTCTGGACCTCATCATGTGTGACTATGATATCTGGTTGTTCCCAGGTTAAAGACAGAGCTAACCTACAGGAGATGGCAGAGCCAAGAAATCCCAAGAGTTTGGAGCAATCACATTTTCTTATTTATCTCTGTATGTTCAAAGCCTTCAACACAATGCTATTCCCATAGTAGAGGTTCCATATATGTTTGTTGAATTAATGAATAAATACATGAGAATAAAGTATATTTTAAAAAACATTTTCAAGCTTTTGAAGAAAACAAAGATATTGAATGAGTAAATAAATATGTAGAGTATGATGAGTTGATGAATATTCAGTGTTTACAAATAGTAGAAAATTGTATAATATTGAAGCACTAGAAATCAAGTTTGGATAGAGGACACAATTTTCTGGAGAGAGAAAAGATTTTGGTATTCGTGACAAAGGAAGATTGCATAACACGCTAATTTGTGTTCTCCAAATACTATGTTTAGTACAGTTCAACAGATTTTTTGAAGCACTTCCTGTATGTAAAACATTGAAGTTACAAGGCATAAAACATGGTCTTGCTGAAGTAGGTGACACACAATAGGATCATGTTTTGAATCCACTCAATTCATAATTTTGGGTATGGAAATGTAAATTAGATAAAAGATATGACTTTCTCATAATAAAAAAGAGAAATGTTTGAATGGATGGCTAAAGGGTTATACTGTTGCCCCTGGAGGCAAGATGGTAGAGTACAGTGGTCCCTTTTTATCTCCATGACCTGGGTTCAAATCAGCAGTGTGCTGCAGACAGTTTGATCAGCTTGTCAGAGTGTGCACATCTCTTCCCGACTCTGTGTTTAAGCTCTCCACATTGATAACATGAAATTGGCCAAGGGGGTAGTTTATACAATGAAAATTGACAAATACTACAAATCAGGGCTCAGAGCCCTGGTTTACCAGCACACTGCTAGTCCAATATGGTAGGTATAAAGTGTCAATTTATTGGTATGGCAGAAACCTTTTCTCAATAGGAAGCATCTAATGATGATAAATTAGCCATGTGACAGGGCTGAGTTCCTATACTGCAAGCTTGTAGGCGAAGAGGACTTTCTATTTCTGTGTCACTCACTATGCCTATCAAAGTGATTTTTGGGTAATAAATGATTGCTATATGTTTCCTTTAAGTCTACTAGTGGCGCAATCTCTATCCCATTTTGTAATACAGATAAAAAATTATTGAGAGTACTTCCGCATCTGTCATGTCGTTCTAAGAACAGTGGCAATAATGAAAATAATAATTGATACCACAATTTTTATAGCGATTTAGAATTATTTCAAGGACTTTCACATTTATTCATCATTTTATTATCTCTACAACTCTAAGAGGTAGATAGGACAGAATTGCATTAGGTTAAACAAGATCTTTCATCTTTGGAGCTTTTGGGGGATATTCCAAAGGCTTTGGAATTGCATTGTTATTTCACCGTGTTTCTTTACCTACGTGGTTATAATGGATTACCATCTTAAATGTTTGACCTTTTTCCCCTATAAGCCCCACAGTGTCACCAGGTCTCCCTTTATCCCTCAGCATCTGTGGACCTAGGAAAGCCAGCTAACAGATTTGCTCTTCCCGATTGAGCTTCTTTATAGCTCCAGTTCTGGATCTTGCATTGTGTCAGAAAAGAAATCATCACTATTTACTACTGATTACCTGACAGCCTATTGCATGAATTCTAGCTGATAATATGTGTAAATTTGGGAAAGCCCTGAACCAACTTTAGAAAGCTATCCACTCTCAATTAATAGATTACCTAGCCTTTGTTGGATAGCATTTTTACCTATAAAGAGAGAGGACGGGAGAATTAAGAAGCGGTTTTTCTCTGTTTGTTCTCTTTTTAAATTTCACTTGGCAATTTGTTTTTCCACATACACAAGAGCCACCTGAATGGCTAACATTACAATAAGCTAAGCAACCAATATTCAGGGAAAGAATAATTCTTAATATAGAGGTTACATGTTGGTAGCTTAACGGCTCAATTAAGTCCCAAAACACCTTTTATTTATCCCATATTGTGTTTTAAACTTCATTTTTCCAAATATTTAAAAATTCCAACCTTCACTGAAAAGTATTTTTTTCGGGTTCTTTTTAGTAAAAAAATTAAAATGACTTCACCAAACTAGGTCTAAATGCTTGCAAGAGCTGAGGGCTAGTTCGGAAGAAGCCAGTGGTCCTATTTAGCGGTCTCCTGGCATCTCCTTTTGCCATAGTTCTTAACACTCCCAATAGTATTGCTATATTTATACACAGATCACTTCTGTATTTGATCTATTTAGGTCCAGTACATATTTGAATGTGCAATATCTGTCCTGATTTAAAATTATAACTGAAGCATATTTTCACTTTCAGTACATTTATCTATCCAAGCATCTCCTTATTTATTCAACTTATGTGTACAACCTCCTGTGAGCTAGGCACTGAGAATACAGAGATGGAAATGACGTGGTCCTTCCTCTTCTGGAGCTTACAGCAGCATATGGGAGCAATGACAAGTAAATAAATAATTGCAAAATACTGTGTGCTATGCCCCACCACAAACGTACGCACAGGGGGTAGTTTATACCATGAAAATTGAATGTGAACAATGTGAACAATGGCAAATTCTTTGAGGAATGAAGTGGGATTCAGGCACACTGTCAACAAAGAGATGATTAGGTGATTCCTGTTGAGTAATTTGGAGCTTGCTGGGTGCACAAATAAGGAGGGACATTCCAGGAACAGGGAGATGCAGATGCAATAGCTCTCAGGTATGATGGAAGACCATGGCCTGTCTTTGGAATGCCAAATTTTAGAGTTTTTTGGAGCTTGGAAATTCTGAACCCATGCCTTGTTGGGCTGGGAGAATCTATGTTCTGCTGAGGCTCCTGTCTCTCTGTCCTCCAAGAATAACTTTCCTTCTATCTGCCTTCCTTATTTTTTTGGCCTAACATCTACTGCCTCTTATCAACATCTGAGTCCTGCTCTTCTCCTTCAAGGCGTGTTGGATATAAAAGGCAGGTAGTGATGAATGTGAGTCTCCTGAACCATGCTTTCAGCAACAAATGGCTCATGGCAGACTTTTCTAGAACTCTCTTCTTTTCTTTACTGTCAGTATGCGGTGGCTTGGGATGGGCATCTGTTTTATGAGCATCTATAGCATCTACTTATTGCCATATTAAGTTGTTAAGAATCAAAGGAATAATAGGTTTGTCTGACAGTGGTAGTCACTCAGAAAAATGTTTACAGAATGAGTAAGATCTTTCTAAATTCTATAAAAGTGGTTCTGAGCTATTACCGCTTATTCTGTGTCAGGAATTATCAGCATTCCCCAACTAATTTCAAGAAAACAATGGCATGATAATAAATTAGCTAGTTAATTTTAACATTAGTCAGGCATAATTGGCTAATGTTAAATCTAGTAAATAATAGAGAGCGTTCATCAACTGAAGTTAAAGCTACGCTAATGATGCTGAATCTGTATTCACAGTATTGAGATTTTGTTCTGCCACAGATGTTGTCTAAAGCAAGCCCTACTGGTTACTATGTGATTTAATATGTAAAGTTTGGGCATGGCTATTTAGTATTCCAAAAGAAAAAAATATATAAATTAGCATACTTTAGATTTTTAACTTTGAGTTTTAAGTTCCTCAAAGTCTAAATCAAGGTATTTTTCATCATGAGGGTAGGAAATAGGAGGAGTCCAAAGCACAGTGACATAAAGACAGTGGTAATCTGGTAAACATTTATTGTTTCTTGATAACACTAATGTTGATTTTACTATCATGACATGAAGAGTAAACTTAACGACTAGTGGAATAATCACATAATGAAAATAAGTTGATGCTAAATAAATTGTACAATTGCAGAATTGTAGGTAAAAATAAAAATTAAAAATATTTTCCAGATATTGGATATTGGGTATTCATTTGCCCTGTTTATTGAATATCTATTTATGTGTATAATTTTGTTCCTTGATATTTACAAATGTGGAGATAAAGCTTGTTGTTTGCAGAATGTTCCTTCACTTGCTAATACTCTACAATCTATTTGTTATTGTCATTCATACACTGCCCCTCCTTCTGAAACACACAGCAACAATATGTATGCTCCCCCAACACTTAAGTCATTTGCCTTTGCTGCTGAAATAAATTCAAATTTTCTAATTGTATTTGAATCTGCTCTCTTCTTATTAATTTTTGAAATTCAACAATATTGTACTCCAGCCTGATGCAAGACATCTACCTTAGAAACTAGATTTAAAGGTGGTCTAACTATGAACTGCTCAACCAGAGCAGCAAAGTTTCCCTTTGAAAAAAAGCATTTTATCTACAAAAACCACTACAGCAACATTACTTCCTGAGAAACACAGGCAGAATAGGACTGCAATCAATTTTCATGCAGGTGGTGAATCTCTGAAGTGGTATTAAGGGATGAACCAGGGTGGATTAATTTCCATTCTTTGATATTCATTAACTCCAGCTTCAGAAAAAAAACACAAGGAGATGACACAATTACCCTCAGAGCTTCACCCGTGAGCAGCAGCTTTACAATCTCAAGTTCATAATGCCATACTAATTGATCAAGAAGGGGCACATACTTTTAATAAGAGGTGAAAAAGTATATGGGCTTAACTACAGCAGTGGTAGTATTTGACTTTGGAACAGTCAACCCCACTTTGGAAACACTTGGTAAAATAGTAATCATCATTTATTCTCTAAGCCACCTGCCAATAGCTAGCCCTCCATGGTTTTCAATAATTCTCCACCAAGCATAATGCAATTTCGGCCAGAACATAACTGTGGCCAAAGTGCAATGTCCATTTAATTTGAAGTGACTAGCATTTAGTCTCATGACTGTATTTCTCTTTACAGATCATGAAACCTTTCAAAGATATCCTTAGTGAACACTTCAGTAAGGAGGAAACCTTTCTTATTAGGAGGAAAACCAGAGGCCATAAAGCTGTCTCAACCCCTTCTGGAACAAAGTGGCAAGAGGAAGTGATAGGGATGGAAGAGAAATGCACCTGCAGGATCTAAGAAGTAGCAATCATAGGCTTGATGTTTATTTACCTCTGGAGCTTCAAAGATTTCAGGGTCACCATGAAAGATTGGAGGAAAGACGGCTAGCAAGTCTCCTTTTCGCACACAGAAGTCCCCAGTCTCTGCACTGAGAGTCAAATCCTCCTCAACAAAACGAATGGTGGTTGAATATGAGGACAGACGTAAAGCTTCAAAAATGGTGCTTTCTGAAGGGAAAAAAAAAAACAAGTGATGCCTTTTAAGATAGGGCTGCTCTTGAAACGTGCTCTCAATTTGCAACAAAAGCTCATTACTAATGGCCTTGATTGAAAAGGAAATTGTTTCTTCATCCACCAAGAGGGAGCCAAGGGTGGCTGTGTACAGAGTGTGAGCAGGGGCAGTGGTCTGGCTCCAGCAAGGCTTGGAGGTATTTCACAGGTAGGAGGAAGCAGTGTTGTACCTGGGCAGAAAGTCATTAAGATTTTGTAGGAGAGAATGGTCTGGTAGAGAGGAATGCTGTGTTATGGGTATACATGTTCGAAATTAAAACCATATCCCAGTTAAAATACACAGCTTGTAAGTCATTCCACAAACCTTTAGAACTCTGATGCTTTAAAGCCAGGCTTAGCCATTTAATAACCACTTAGGCAGTTAATAGTAAAGTAATTGTAGTAGCGCTTCCTGAGACAGCTTAACGCTTAATTTCTTTTATGCTAGCTGTAAATAAAATGTGAGTCAACATTTGCTGGAAAAATTTCAAAAGGAAATGCTTTTAGAGGATTCAGAAGAAAACCATATTTTCCTCGGCATCCAGAGAGAATAACAGGCACCATCATATCCTGGAAGATTCCAGAAGCCGAATGTCCTTGCTTTCCCAGTGGCCTTCACCTTTTGCTCCTAGCATGACAGATTTTATGGCTAATTTCCGGCAATTTATCCTGGCAGTTTGAGGAGGAATTCCTTTGGGAATAATATGCATAATTTGCATAAATCATTCTGATAGCATGCATATCAGCGTGTAGCTCCTGTCTAGGTCTGCGTCTCTCTCTTCATAATCAAAACTGACTATGTTTCCACCAGCGTGAATGGGTCCTAGAATATAAAGCTTGATTCTCTCTAATCAGCAATGTGGAAAAAAAAAAGCTCCAAATGGAGTTTTTCCCCCTTCACATGATAACAAATGGTTGTGTTTATGGCTTGCAATTTAGAAATCACACACACACACACACACACACACACACACACAGAGCCCAGTTTCTCAGTGTTCAGCAAAGCTCTGAAAAACCGAGTACCCAATTATTAGATTATTAAAGGCAGGCCTATCTGTGAGGACTTTCATCAGCCAAAAATAAAAATCAACGTTATTTCAGTAAAATTTAAATCTATGCACAGGCTGCATAGGGCTATCAAGTAGCTTTGGGTGCTTTCTCCCGGGAGGTTTTTCCTTAAGCATGCATTTGTCTAAAGAAATGAGGCTGCGGTCAGCTTTGTGTGGCCAGTGTGGTGATTCAATGTGACGTACAGTGAGGCTGTGCATATTCTCTTGGACTTCCTTCGTTATTATAATCAGGCAGAGTCAAATCAGTTTGTTAGTGATGAGGCCGGAAAAGAACTTTGGTTTTGGAACATGGGCTCTACTGCAGATAGCCACAAGGCACCTGACACGATGGATTTCAGTGGCAGGACACCAAGGACCAACATTTCTGTGGTGAAAAGCAAGGGTCGGCCTCCCATGTACCGCTGCTGGCTCTGTTGGAGCAACGATAGCACAGCATCATTTTAGCTTGTGGTGTGAAATGGTAGCTGACATATGTAGCAGTGCTGTTCACCCAACGAGTCCAGTAGGGGTGTGGGAAGAAGAAACACAAAAGCAAAATAATTGTGGGGTGGCTGCTGTGACAGGGCAGGCATGTAATAGTCCGAATAATACGGTCACATCTGATTGGCTGATGTGCTCTCGGGAAGCACGGCAGCTTGCGCCCACCACAGTATCACAAATGACAATTGGGCAAGCATATCTTATGCAGAAGTTAATCACAATAATGGAGTGCAAAGTGTGGCTTAGCGGTCAGATCGTAAGTGACAAATCTGTTTTACCTTCCAGTACCAGTTATGTGTGCAAGATGAGGTTGGCTCTCGCTCTGAGCGATCGTGCCGATAATCATTAGACGACAAAAGTAATGAGTTGCGTTATTATCAACAATGGAGAGTAGAGCTTACGTGGCTCTGCAGAATAACACCCAGACACAAAAGCCAGCAGCTTTTCCACCAGCCCCAGTACGAATGCAGGCAGAGCTATACGTTAAGAAGAATGACAACTGCACAATAAAAAAATTGCAGCCTCTACTTGTAGTTGTCATAGTTGAGCAGACACCAGCCAGTGCCACTGACAGACCAGCTGGGCCCTGGGAGGACTTCCATGCTGCACCAGGAGGTACAGTAAATTATCCTGCACGGTAGAGCAACATCTGCTTCTGTGCTAGTGCCGAACAAACAAGGCAATTTAAAACATACCAAGGGATAACCAAGCAACAAATGAACATGACCCTCATTTTTTCCCCCTTCTCACACATGAGGTGCTAAACTTCTTTGTGCAAGCACTCCATGAAAGAGAAGCCAGGTTTTTATTTGATAAGGTGTTGTCAGAGAGATTTTACATGTTTCCAAAATGGAAAGAAAAAGCTTATAGTATTGTTATTCTTAGAATCTTCCCCCTTCTATCTTCATTTCTTTTATACCAAAGCTAGCACTCAGTTCTCTATTCGCTCTAGAATTAAAAAAAAAAAAAAAACTTTCCATATACTTATAAATATTCAGTCTTTAAACCTAATTTGCTATACTTAGTTCACATGCCTTCAAGCATTTGTCTTCCAATTTCCACTGAATAAATGCGTACTAATGAGAACTAGAGCAAGCTGCTGAGGCAAAGCTGGGTGACTTGGGTCTGGCCTGCCACCAGCTTGTGATAGGCGGGCAAATTGAGTTAAAATGAAAAGTCTTGTCAGCTGAAATTCAACATGGTAGCCAAACAGCAAGCTGTCAATCATCCAGCCAAAACAGAGGACTGCAGGTAATAAAAGGTCATTGTGAATCATTAGTACACTTGGCTTTCATATGGAAGTTAATTTTAATTAAAGATGATCTCTATCTGTAAATGTTTTATAAAACTTATTGTGCATAATCGTTGTTAATTTATACTAACATTTAGCGGGCATTCTAATTATTAAATCCATTATTAGAATTATTAGAATGCATTGTCGAAAAACGGCCATCAAGAATGCAAGTATTTTGGGATGAAATTTACACCAGGCACTGCAAGGTGCCAACAACTGCAACTGTGATTAAGATAAGGCTGCCTGTGAGTTATTAAGAACTGAGTTTACTGACTGGTATATGCTAGGAAATTGGATTACAAAATCCCCTCTATGAACTCACAATTCAGAGCATATACTATGTTCTTCACCTGGCTAGGGAAGGCTTCTTTCACTTTTCAGGATACAAAACTATTCTGATTAAGTATCCCTTCTAAGTGAAATACCAGGGAATGTCTTGAGCTAAAATGTTTTACAATACAACTGTGAAGGAAAATAACAAACGAAAAAAATATGGTTAAAAAGGCATATACATTTTCTCTTTTGCTCTCAGTTTTCAATTCTGGTTGTAATAAGGGACGGATGACTCCCATTTGTAGATTTAAGGCACTAAAGCAGCTCATGACAATCAATAATGCATGTTACAATGCAAAAACAAATAAAAGAACATCCGGGTTTCTGCCTTACACTTAGGCCCTGTCTATATATGTGGAATGGATGTACTGTGACATGGCCAGGCTGTTAATTTGGGTCATCTTAATGATTGGTGCAGGCTGGCATGCCATCTGATTAGCCGTGGTGATCTGTGGATAGCAGCAATGGATGGAGTGAAATGAACAGCCAGGCTCTGCCACAGTGACTGGGGCTAAACACCAGGCAATATTAAATAGAAGGTGGCTGTAAAAGCGGGAGAGGGGATGGATATGAAGGTGGTGTGCTCTGGAAGGTGTGATGAAATGAAGTGAGGCTCATGATGTGTGTGTTTGTGTGTGCGTTTCTACATAACGGTCTTCAAGACCGTTGAGAAGTTAAGTAAGAAATTGTGATAATCATATAATTTGAGGCAGAATCACTAATCCTTGGCTCAACAACTGTATATCTTAAGTAAGGTTAAAAATAAATCTGAATTGGTATAAATGCCTATCTTCATCCTGCATCTTAGACACAGTGTTTGGTTCACTGCTAAATTACAGACATGTAAATTCAGCATTCATATATTCCATAAATGTCTGTTAAGGCCCTACTCTGCTCGGAGCACTGGGCCACTGCAGCTGGTGTGAAGAAGGAACACTGCACACGGACTTGGCCTTTATGGACAATGCAATCTAGGTAGTGCAAAGTTGGAAGATACACATAAACAGGAATGCTCACAAGATTCTACTGAAGATATGGCACAATTGCATTATTTATTTATTTAAAATGGACAAAAATCATATATGTTTATGGTGTACAACTTGATGTTTGGAAATATGCATACATTTTGGAATGGTTAAGTCAAATGATTAACATATGCAATTATCTCACATACTGATCGGTTATTTGTGATGAGAACACTCAAAATCTACTCCCTTGGTAATTTGATACTGTACACTTTCTAATTGGATAACTCCAATGATGGCATTCAGAAAGCCCATTTTAGTAGAAACCTATTTTTCATACTGAGGTGAAATTTTCCTCCTTTTAATTTCTACCCTTTATAAAACACACAGGCCAAAAATGTCTAATCATTCTTCCATGTAACAACCCTTTCAAAATATGTAAAGACAACTATCATACCATTTTCTAATTGTGTGTCAGAGATGATATGGTGTTCAGCCTTTGCCATGCTGGATGAATTTAATTAGTCAATGTGCCTCTTAATATTTGGCAGAACTAGGTATGTACTATTTTAGTTGGAAAAGTAGAGAATTATTAATTTCTGTCCCTAGACACCATGCTTCTATTACTATTTTCTGGGAGCAGATGAGCAACAGATTTTTGAAATAATATCACTATTGTTTTAAACTTTCTGATATTCCAGAGATTATCAGCAACCCTGGATGCCCATTAGAATCACCTGGGATTGTTTAAAAAAATAAATGCCCCATTCCAATCTAATAGAATAGAAACCACTGCATTAACTAAAACCTTTCAATTAGAGGCTTTGAATCTTGGCTGCACATTAGAATCACCTAGGGAGCTTTTAAAGCCATCAGCCTGCACCCCAGACCAATGCAATCAGACTCTTTAAGGGTGGGGCCAGGTATTCCAAGTGTTTAAAGCTTCCCAGATGGTTCCAATGAGCAATCAAGGCTGAGAACCATTGCTTTAAACCCTTTTCTGCGGAATCACAAGTTTCTCATCCTATTCTTACAAAGTTGATATTTAGATCTAAACACAGTAATTTGCATTTTAATTAAAGTTGCTTTTCAATCCTTTCAGATTCTGTTTCCAGCATTCATTATATTATCTAACCACCTTAGCTTTGTGCTGAGCTGAAAATCTGATGAACACTGAAATCAGTATTTTTCATTCTTTTAACTGCTGTTTCCTTATATTACATATAAAATTTACGTCACTAAGTTTCTGATGTACCTCTTTGTGGAAGATGCTTCACCTAATTCCTCCAGTTAGAAGCTCCTAAATGAAGTTATATCTTTTGTAGATCCTCACCAGAAGAGAGGATGTTTTTAAACTTCACTATTATCTGAATTATGTAAAGTTTTAAGCTTTCAAATACACAATTATTTTATAATATTTGAATGAGCTTTTTCAAAATAACACTCATAATCTTTACAAATATACCACACTAATGTTAAATGTTCACAAGGGATACTGTTGGAGGGGGGTATACAGAAATGCTCTCTACTATCTTTGTAACTTTTCTGTAAATCTAAAACTATTCTACAGTCAAAAGTTCATTTCTGTTAAATAAAAATACCCACAAGATTCTAATGTGCACTGCTAGTTCTATCCTTACCCTCAAACACAACTGCATTTGAGAATCAGTAATATGTATCTTATAAAAAATAGTGCTCAAAGTCTCTAGTCCATTTCTAGAGAATTTTTGTCTGAAGCGACAGTCATTATGGGTAGGCGTTAAAGTTAGATCTGGCATCAACTTCTGGTTCTGCCACTATCTAGTTGTATGACTTGAGTTAGTTATGTTTTTGAACCTCGTTATTTAATAATTGAAAAAAATAATAATACTTGAGAATTAAATAACCTAATATACATAAAATGCAACACAGTGGCTGGCACATATTCAAATAATAATTATTAATGTTATTCATAATATCTTATCATGAAGCTAAAAATTCAGCCAACTGTCTGATCCTCTGGCCCATGTTGCCTGATCTTGGCCATGTGCATCATGGCTGGCTTTGTAGACTTGAGATACAAAGAATTCCTCTCCCCTCTCAGCTGGGACAATGAAAAAAGATCTCCAGGGCTCTGGTATCAGACAGGCCTGAGAGGAAAAGCGTGGGCCTGCTCAGAAAACCTGAGTTAAAGACCTGCCTTTATTATCTGTATTATCTGTATTATCTTCATGATATTAGACAAGATATTTAGCACCCTGAGAATTTTCTCATCTGTAAAAGTGACAAAACAATAGTTGTTGTTGTCCTCCAGAGTATCTTGGTGAAGATGACATGAAACAATGTCTATAAGATTGCTTTGATATTGAGATCACTAATATATATAACATAAATTGCGTCTAATGATCTATTAAAGGACCTTAATTTTTTTCCTTTCTGTATTCCCCTCACACACCAATACTCACAATCGGCTTCAAAATCTTCCATTGAATTTCAGTGTGTACTCTGCAAGCTCATACTTCTAGAGTTATAATTTATAATATTCTCTTTTTTAAAAAACTATTACAGATTTTGCCCAGTTCCAGTTTTAAGGGATCTCCCTTTACTTTAATATCCCTCAAGTGGACCATGTTTGTAACTTTTCTCAATTTGAGGATAGGTACTGAACATTAGGCATCTGGAATTCACCTGAGCCATGCAGCAATTGCCTTTCATTCTCACTTGAGAATGTTTGCTCTTTTCACTGGTGGGTCATAGAAAGAACACTCCTATAAAGTAATGTAGACTTGAGTATGATGTTCATAAATAATTGCAAATGAAGAAAACAATATAAGCCATATGGGGACATCATAGAGGTTGAATGTCATTTTGGTGATAACAACAGATAACATTTATTGAGCCTATACTGTGTGCCACTATATTAAGTTAATCTATGTTATTCAAGTAAAACATTAAGAAGTGGTATTCATTAAGCTTATTTGCAATTGATTTATCAAAATTCCAAGTTTGAGAGCTTTTACTTCTTGCATTATCTTTTTTTCTTACCTTTGTCTCTCTGAATTATCTTTTATACTTTTCTTTTCCCTATATCTAAAACCTGCAGTTCTAAATCCTATCTCTACCTTTTTTTTTCTGGAATAACTGAAAAATTCTTACTTTTCTCTCAGAGCTTCTCAAACTTCCATTCTATCAGCAATTTTTCCTATTGAGATTTAAGCCCCAAGTAACAGTTTCTGAAACCTCATTATAACTACTAACTTATTTTAAATTTTCATTTAAATTTAGTTATAGTGATCTTAACTAATTATTAATAGATAAAATGTTTTAGTGAGGTCATGATAAGCATAATCTTAATAAGATACATAAAAATAAAGAATTGTGTTTTCTTTGCCTAAAATAAGAGTGGAATGGTTTTGAGGAGAGATTCTCAAGAGCATTGAAAGAAGGACAAATCTATCATAACCTCTTACAACAGATGATTGCTTTGAATTACTCAAACAGACTTTGGCAGTCTAACGTTCCTTCTCCATCCTGCTTTATAATCAAAGTGTGCTGACATGCAAAATTTCTGTAGAAAGAAGAACTTCTTTTCTCTTTGCTGTAATAAGATCAAAATTCTCCTTCCTGGTAAAAAGTACAGCATTCATTTCGTTGTTATTTTTTTCTTCTTATAATAATAAAAGTTTAAGATGTTTTTAAAGACATTGCATTTAAAATACACAGAACTCTTTTTTTTTTAAGAAGACAAGAAGGATAAGCACGTAGAGTCATACCATGTGGCACATGGTAAATATTTAATTGTGTAAGTCTTGCCCTTGCACATATAGTTAATGCTCTTGATATAGAGAAATGCAACTGAGCTATGACCATCGGTAGAAGTTATTTGTTGTGTAACTAATTCATATATGTTTTCTCTAATCTGTATAAAACCTTCTATCTTGTGAAAGAAAAAAATACTATTTTTCAGATCATATTCGGCCCCATCATTTTAAATTCTCATAATGAACAACACTGGCCTCTGCTGGTAACTGAGGTCATGATGAACCATCCGGGCTGCTGAAGGCACTGCCTTTATCCAGGTGGATATAAAGTTGCTTGGCATTTTTGTTGTTTTTATTCATTTATTAATGATAGGAGACTTGTAAATTCATGAGAGATTCAAGAGTGAAAATCTCTAGCTCTAGCTATGGGCTTAAATGGACTCAAATTATAGCTCTGGAATCTACCATTTCTTCTAGTCTAATAAATTTAAATGTTTCTGCTTTAATACTGAAATTTAAAAATGACCTTTTCTTTTAAGAGGAAAAAGTTGAGAGTAAAAAGAGAGTTGATGAATTACAACTAAGTTTTATAAGAGTAATAACTATACAGAATACGAACACATATTCTTTGAGGTGTATTTGCCTTACTTCCCAGTATGCATCATCTTATTCATAAAATGCAATGGAAACTGTTTGAATATATGGGAAATAAAATGTAGATCTTCATAGAAATTAAAAATCTGCCAGAAAATACTGTTTATCCAAGTGGAGCAACTATCCAAAATTTTACACAAATCTTCTGTATTTATTCCCCAATAATTTTGCAAACAAAAATAAAAGAATATTTGTATTTTAGTAATGTTGAGATTTTTTAAAGAAAATATAAAGTTTATTTGATAACCTATGCTAAAGACACAAACTACAAGGCAACACATTTTTCCTAATTGACTGCTAGTATAAGGCATGTTTTCAGGCATTGTCTCAATGGGCCTTAACCTGAGAAGCGAGGACAATCTCTAGAACTCTTGGGCTATTTTTCTCAATGCCCATTGATTGTGAACATTGACCAAACCTGGGAGGACTTTTGCTCCTGAAAGTTCCCATCAAAGACCCTGGGACATATCTTTAAAATATAAAATACTGAGACCAACAGAGGCTAAAATACTTGTCTACATTGTCAAAGGAGTGAAGACACAGACATATGTAAACATTTGTTCCTGCATTTGTCCAAAGCGACTTGGAATATTACATCCTAAAGGATACTGCAAGATGAAATGTCAATACAGAAGGAATAGGGAATAACTCATTGGGATGGAATTTAACTTTGGCAGTAGACATTCAATCAGGTAACGGTAGTGAAGAGCCTTCTCAAAGTAGTGAAGGGGAACAAAATCTGCTGCAATCAAAAGCTCCAGTTATTGAGGTACAGGCCTATGTAGAAATAGAAAAAAACCTTAGTCACTATCAACCTCAAACATACTTGAAATAGTGACCATGTGTATCTCATGAGTCAGCGAATATGTTATAAAATATCAGCGTTTCACAGAAATAGTTTGTAGTTGCTGCTTTTTCTTTTCTTTTGCTCCTTTTCTCCCTTCCTTCCCTTCCTCCTTCCTTCCTTTCTTCTTTTCTATCTTTTCCTTCCTTTCTTTTTTTTTTTCTGTGTGTGTTTAAATCATTAACTTCCAGTGGAAAACATTTTTTCTATATTTTTGAGAATCACACACTCCATAAAACACTCTAACCTGGGCTTGAAAACATAGACATCATTTAGGGGAAGAAATACAACTTGCACACAGGGTGCCTCTTGTCGGACTGTCTTTTTCAGTCGCCAAATACTTCTTGACAAGATAGTGCAGCAGTATTTGGAAAGCATTAGCACATCTACAGATGCTCAGAATCAAATGATTTAATAGGCATGAACTTTTTTTCAAATAATTGCAAAGCTTTGGTTTAGCCTTTTGCATACCTTGCATAGTTAATTACCTAGGCCTTAATGTTTACATGCAATGAAAGTATCTACGGCTATAAACTACATAATTTATAATTGATGTAAATGGGTGTTATTATGTCAATTAGGCAGCTGTGTCCTCTACCTCTTGGTAAACAGCTATGAGTGATAAACTGAGTTTGCAGAGAGGTACCTTTTTTTCTTCATAACAGATAAAAATAAATTACCTAGGCAGATCAGGCTGTCCAATTGTTCTCTGGTGAGGTAGATGGGAAATCCAGACCCTTTCTTTTGACCTGTTGACTGCAGCAAACGGTCAATTTCGTCACGCACTGCTGCCATTGCTTCTGGGTGCCGCAGAAGATAATACATTGCCCAGAACATAGCTGGAATAGTGTTTGCCACAGAGGCCCAGAGAAAGCCTAAATGATGTGCTGGGAGAAAATAAGTGAAAAGGAAGATTAATAGCGTTTATTACACTGATTAGATTTGCAGTGTGCTAATTAAAAGATGTTAGGACACAGACCCAGCCAAGGATCAGTGCATGCTAATGAGAACCAATAGGCTTCTGAAGTCTAATTTTCTGCTTAATGAGAATAGTTTAAAATGTAATGTGTATGGGGGGGCGGGGTGGTGGTGGATGAGATAAGAGGAGTAAATGCAGCTTAGTTATACTCTTTCTCATTATCACCATTAAGTATCTTGTTTTACCATCTCAGCAAAAAAAAAAAAAATCAATTATCACAGAGGGTAGTATCAGAGTAAAACATTTTATCGTTAGCCAATTAGAAAGAGCATAAAATTTTTTCAAGGTCATCATTTTGTCTTTTTATTTCAAAGGTCTATGGTAAATTATTTTGTTTTAGGCAAGTACTCATTCAGAAGTTCTTACCTCCTATTTCAAGGTCCTCGTGCACATAGTATTTCTCTAGGACATCTTGCCTCCTTTGTAAAATTTCTGACCATCCTTGCATCTTGGCTAAGTTTTCTGATGACAAGCATTTTATAATTTTCTTCCTAATAGACTTGATATTTCCTAGAAGCTCAATGGGTATGTCAGATACTAAATATGTGAAATTGTCATCAAATTTTAAAAAATCATCTCTTAGCTCATCAATAAATTTGTTGTTGTCACAAACAAGAAGTTTTCCATATATAGTTGTAAAAGTGATATCAAATATTATTGAGCTGCAGAATGTATACAGTTGTACCGTGTCCCAACCTGTGGTTTTTAATAGCTGGGATTCAAACACTTGTTTTAGATTCTGCATCATGCTTTCCAAGAGTATGTCCAAAGATTTGCCTTGCAAAAATTGATAGCAGAGGTGAAGCTCATCATTCATGTCATGATTTTTTTGCAACTGACTGATGCTAAATGCTTTACCTACTAATTCATCAGAAAATACTCTAAAGCTTAATTGTTTCTGATTTTTTATCACTAGCTGATACTGGAAGGGGTCCAGGATAAATGTTATGTACTTTCCTATAAAAAAAAAAGAGAGAGAGAGAGAAAGAGAGAATATGATTTCATTTGTTAATAAAACAGAAATAAACATCACAAGTTTAAAAATATTTTAATCAAAATTAGGAAGATCCTAGTAACTAAGGCACAAAGTTTAATACAAATCCATTTCATTCAAAGGTACACTACATGTTTCCTTTTTAAAATGGAAGATGGTGGAAAACACTCTAGAACATGAAGTTAAATATCCTGAAGTTCTTACTAACCTTTCAAAAGATGGTTTACTCTTCAAATTTTTATTTTAACTAAAAAGTACCTGAACATTTTAAATATCCTTCAAATATTCTCATAATCCCTTGACTTAAACACTTCTCTATTTTTCCCTCAGTAAAAAAGAAAACAAATTGGCAACATGCCATTCCATTTCTGAGTATATACTTCATAAAGAGCTTTTTCATACTTAGGTGTCATCTCAGTTTTGTCCAAATACAATAATTTTAACTCAAATAAATGACCATACTGTATGAAGCAAATACTCACAAATAAATGTCAACACTAGCAAAAATCCACAAATGCCAGAATTTTCATTTTTATGGATAAGGAAGATTAGATAACATGCTCAAAGTCACATACTGACTCGTGACTGACACAGGATTCCAAACTAGAACACATCCATACATCCATTCATTCAGAAATTCATTCACCACATTTATTAAGATCCAGACACTTGGTTGGATCCCTTTCCTCTAGAGATACAATGATGTAGAGAAATCATTGCATCCCTATTAATTGTGCCATGGCAGAGGTAAAACACAGCCTAAGGGAAGCAGAAAGCAGAATTTGCTTCAGTCTGCCTGAAGTTATCAGCAAGGGCTCCTTGAGGTGATGACATTTGCCTTTTCCACATATCAGTGTTGCCCAAACTTACCGATTTAAAAACTTAGGATGTTTGTGAAAAATAGATTCCTGCAAGATTCTGATTCAAAAGGCTTGGAGGGGGTACTGCAAGTGTCCTTTTTGGTAAGGTCCTCAAGTGATTCTTATAATGAGGCACTTTGAGGAACACGGTCATACTGTGGGCTGTCTTTCAAAATTGGCAGAGACCTTGAAGAATTGCTAGCTTACCCTCTGCATGTATCAGTTGATAAAGGTGAAGAAAGTCAAGATGGGTTAATGGTCAAGATCATGATGCCATTTTCAGTGGCAGACCCTTCGTGAGAATTTACTCCCCATGCACTATTATTTGTCTTCTTACTAGAGTGCTGTTTTAAGATTCCTTCTAATTAGAAATACTAAGCAGATAGTATTCAAAAATGACATTTAATGTTTTTCCTATAGAGAACAGGCATAAACTTTAGATGATCCTAAAAACTTTAACATCTACTTATTTATTGTCTTCATGTCATTGTTCCTGTGTGTGTATGTGTGTGTTGCTTTGTCAGCAGAACAACTTCTCACTTGTTATTTATGGTAACTCAAATGGCATCACAGAAGTTTAATTCAATTTGGTGCAATATATTTCAAATAAAGTTTTGAAATAATTTTCAACCTAATCCTAGAAACAGATGAATATGTTTTTGTTTCACAATTTTGAAACACAACTTAAAATTTTAATATAGATGAATATACATGTGCTTGTGCTATAATTTATTTCTAAAAATGACTCGATGACTTGAATTTTATTCACTCATTTTCCCCTTGATTAAGTCAATAATGTGAGTGGATCTAGGAATACAAGTAAACCTAGAAGTGGCTATTCATTCTGGTCAGATCCCAAAGCTGGCTTCTACAAGGTAAACTAAATTTATGTGTGTGTGTATGCTCTGGGGAGAGCATAAAGGATTCAACCTGATTTAGGCATATTTTATGACACCTGTTTTGCCATAACCACTTAATTAAGTAAAATTGCCAGCATCTGCCTGACAAATAATTGAAAAAAAAAATCAATTTTCTCATTTTGCAAAAGATGTAATTTTAGGCAAAGTTGCGTATTTTCACAGGTGATTATTTATACTTTTCTCCTTTCACTAAATAAAAGGATTTTGCTAACTATCTTTGGAGTTATTTTAAATTAATCCCTAATATTAAGAAAGTGTATTAAAGATACAATTTGTAAAACAAATCTTTAGAGAATATTTTGAAGTTTTTCCTACAGTTTTCTATATTCACCTAAATCTAAGTGGAAAGAGAAAACTATACTCAGACATGACATCATGAGCTACCTGTTATTGGGCCTACTGAAGTAGAGGCTGTATGCATGTTACATTTTTGTTTTGTCTATAATAATTACAAATACACACATTCATTCTCATTCTCTCTCTCTCTCTATTTCCTCCTCTCTCCTATCCCCACTCCTTTGGGAATGAGGGCCTGGGAAAAAACAATGAGGTTAATTTCAAATAATAGGAGTAAAAGTTGAGTGTGAATAAAATGGTTTATGTTAGCAAACAATTACTAACATATTGCTTTTAAAAAATATATAAGCAGTTGTTTGTATATTGGTTCTTTATGAAAATCAGTACTGATTAGCTTTGTTTGTAGATCTAATCTCACTCCTTTCAGAGCTGTATTCACTCTAGGATCTGTATTTTCTCTTTCTCATTCTTATTTCAGTGTCCTTCAACATCAAGGCTTTGTGTTTTACCTAGTATCTTTTTGATTGAGATGTGAATTGCTTTAGAAGAAGACGTTTTGATTTTCTGGATTTTACTTTTCAAGTGGGTTTGGAAGTACTAATAACCCTGGAGATGTTAGCTGGCTTTCCAACTTTTAATCTTCAGTATAAACAATTTAAGCTAAGTTTTCCAAAATTAATATTAATTTAAACCATCTGTCCACCATCTGCTAATGTGAGATGCAAAACCAGAGTTTCTTTGTGATCTTTAATCAGACAGTTAGGAAAACTCATATACATTCATAAAATGAATTTAAATTTCTTAACAAAGGAAATATTCTGAAAAGATATTCTAAAGGCTGTGTATTCTTACAGCAAAATTAACTTTTGCTCCAGTGTGATTTTATGTAAATGAATGGCCAGTGTCCGCAGGCATGTTACCTAGTTTACAAAGATCACAAGGTAAAAACAACACCCTTTGCCATGTTTTCCAAAGAGAAGAGAATGCTGTCAGCAGTTGATATGAAATATTGATTTAAAGAATTTCAGAGTTTCCATTTGTCTAAAATATAAATGTCAAAATGGGGTCCATATCTCCAAAAAAAATACAATATAAATCATTCTTAGATGCAGTAAATTTGAAGTCGGGTCAAAATTTCTGACATTTTCCTTGCCAATCATTTCATTCTCTTCCCTTTTTAGGAGCTAACTGGCCTTACAATATTAACTCTAACTTTCCTGTATAACCTGCATAAGAGCCTTTATCACCTCAGTAGCTTTTCTACTTCCTTTAAAATTAATTCCTTAGGAAGGTAAAGCTACATAACTCAAAGCATGCTGGTAAATGCATTTTTAAAAATTCAGTCATTCACCCTAATGTCAAACAAAAAGTTTTAACAGCTGGATCATTATAAATTGAATTTTGATGTTTTCATTTCAGATATTTGGTGCTATACAAAGAGATATTCATGAGAATTGGCTGCTTGGCATAGAAATGTCCCATACAAAATAAATATAATGAAGGCCAGAGGATCACTTGAGGTCAGGAGTTCAAGACCAGTCTGGGCAACATAGGGACACCCCATCTGTACAAAAAAAAATTCTTAAAAAAATTATCCAGGTGTGGTGGCACACACCTGTGTCCCAGCTACTCAGGAATCCAAGGTGGGAGGATCACTTGAGCCCAGAAATTTAGAGCTGCAGTGAATTATGTTTATGCTACTGCACTTCAGCCTGGGTGACAGAGGGAGAACCTATCTCCAAAAAAAAGAGACAAATTTGAATTTTAACAATTTTCATAATTAGACGCTTTTAATCTCTGCGTTTGGCTTGTTTTTCAATAGAATTTTTTTTTTAATCTCAAGCTGAAAATACCAGTTGGGAGAGTGAAATATGAGTCAACTTTGCACTTTATGAGGATGGCCACATGTACATATCCCCTCTCTTATTAGGAAGATTTCACTAGCTGCTGACAATGATGTACAGTGGTGCTTTGCTGGGGTGACATCTAGGGAAAATGATTCCGCTGCACCACCACACAAAACCAATTAGAGAACTATTTTCTTCGACAGGTCAAGAATTTACATGGTTTCTCATGAAAAGATGTATCTTTTAATTTCTTTATTAAGATGACATCTGTGTCCCTTGAGACTTTTGGGGATGACAATCATTTGCTCATCATGCAAGAACATACACTCAGTGAAATCACATTATGAGACAAGAGCGGAAGACTTTGTTCTTCATTTCACATTTTCTAAATGAGCTACTTTGAAAACTGATCGTTAGAACCATATACATTAGCAGGATTTCTTGACAGGAATTTATTCAAATTCAAGTAAGAAGCAACAGGGAGGTATTCTGCACATTTAACTATAGTTGTCTAATGTAGAGTTCAAAAACATAACCATGGTCAAATTATTTAGATGTTAGAAATTCAGCAGCTTCGTGGTACATGATATTAAGAAACCAAGTGTCAGCAAAAATTGGCTATTTTTTGGAAAGTGAATAAAGTTACTCAAATCTGCCACAACTTTCTGCATAATTATCTTTGGTTATTTTTGTACAGTTATTGTAAAAAGAAAAACTGAACATTTCAATTACTTGTTCTATCTACTCATTAGAAATATCAACATTATTTAAAGTAAGAATGACTTTTTTCAAGTGAACAATATGGTTTTGATACCATAAAGCCCAAGGCTCACTTAGAGGAGGAGCACCAGTTGAGGTCTTTATTTGTATAGTATTCCAGTGTTTCATCAGCTCTAAGGTATTAGGGGTTTCCCCATCCAATATTTGTTGAGAATCAGTCTGTTCTGAGCTCTAGACTAAGTGTTGACAGTAGAGAAGCTAACAGAATAATGAAGGGAGACAGATAAGTGAATTGGCAATAAATTCACTATATATTAAATGCTCCTACAGAAGTGATACTGGGAGTAACTGGACCCTGGAGATGAGGCTCCAAACATAGGAGGAGTCAGCAAAGGCTCTTGAGAGGAAGTAATGTGTGACTCTGGCCTCAAAAGATGAGTACATGTCTGTCAAGTAAACAACAACATTCTGGCAGAAAGAACAGCAAGAGAAAGAAAACCTGAGGCCCCACTGGGTTTGGTGTGTAAGGAGGGAATTTCAAAGAACATGGTGCATTCATGGTGTGTGAAGTACAAGGCGAGCAGCAGGAAGAGACTGTGATGGAAAGGCTGGTGGAGACCTGATCTTGGGGAACCTCATGAGGACTATGGTATATACTACAATCCCTCTGTTTCTAAAATGCATGATTTTTTTCCATTTTAATTTTTCTGAAATCAGAGTGTATACAATTATTTTTGAAACAGACTTAGCCAGCTTCCAGGCAAAGGAGTAAGTTTTGATGAAACTGGTAGTGTCTAGCCATGGGAGAAGTCAATCATGCTGATAATTTCCTCCATTTGTATCATTTCTCCCAAATACTGTATTAAAATGGTAGCACTGAAATTAAGTCACTGCGGCTTCCAAAGTTTGTCTCTGACCCTCAGCAAAGTAGTTACAGGCAGAAAAAAATTATGGCTCTCTAAGAACAGAGCATAAACTTCCAAGGCTGGTTGAAGGAAGGTGTAAGACTTGAGCTAAGAAAAGGCATGCATGTAGAAGACCAAGATAAAGAACCAGAAGGGGCAGTGTGGGGAGTAAAGGAGTAGTAGAGTATTTCAGGAAGGAACAAGTGATGAGCACTGCAGAGAGGTCTACAAAGGTGGACCAAGGAATAACTTCAGTAATGCTGAAGGCTGGTTATAGTTAGGAGGGCTCTAGGAGATATGCAACTAGAGATAGCATATATATGCAAATCTCTTGAAAGAGCTGGATGCAAAAGAAAAGGAGAAAAGGAGAAAGTAACTAGAGGAGAACCTTAGGCATGGTTGTAAGTGATGGTAAGAACCCGAGAAATTAAAAAATGAAGAATACATGTGTGGGAGGAATGAGTCAAGATGTACCAGCCAGAGGAGGGAGGAAGAAAAGGTCATGGGGACCTGGAGATGGAGTGTCTTGAACATTCTTTGAAATTAGAGAAAAGGTGGTAGATCATTGGGAAATGTTGATACATTTGGTAGATATGTGGGGATCTAAGGGAGATTACACTGGATGTCTTCAGTTACCTTATGAAGGAAGGAGAGTGAACTTCTCAAGGAGTGTTCCCAGAGCCCTACTGAGAGTGAAGAGTGAGACTCAGCCTCTTCTTGCCCTCCCACTGGCCATATTCAGCAAGCAAAGGAGTGTGGATAATCTCATGTGTAGTGATCAGCTTTCAGAGCATAGACAGGACATGCAAAAGCAAAGAGAGAGAATAGCTAGCGCAGGCCATAAACTGATGTGGAAGATTGGGTACAAAGATGGCTATGATGAATTCCTTCCATCTCTCTATATGTGCTCCCATGCAATGTGACTGCTACTCTTTCCAGGAAGAGGTGGAGTCTCTTTCCCTGCCTTTGAATCTGGGCTGCATTGTGACTCGCTCTACCTAAAAGAATGTGGTGGAAGTGAGGTTTTGCAATATCTGTGCCTAGGCCTCAAGAGACCTTGCAGCTTTTTCTGTCACTCTCTTGAGACACTAACTGACATGTAAGGAACTTTTCCTGAAGAAGAAAGACCATGTGGACAAGGAGGCCCGCCTAGGCACGTGATGAGACCATCTTGGATCATCCAGCCCCCATCCAGAGTCCAGAGGAGTCAAACCACACAAGTGACTCAGGCCAGACCAGTTGTTTCTTTAAGTCATTAAACTTTTTGTTACTCAGCAATAGATAGCTGATACAGCTAGATAGTTTGGGTCCTAAAAAAAAAGTGCGCTAGGAGCAATTCAGCTTCTCCTCTCAGTCCTAGAATGTTTGGGGTGTGTAGCAATCTTGTTGGTTTTTGCTTCATTTGTCTGGGTGTTTTGGTATGTATTTTATTAAAGTTCAAAGTGCAATGAAAGTTTTAAAATGAAAAATACATTCTTCACCAGTAGTTGCTGGAGACTCAGAGGCAGGGAAAGAAGAACGAATAGGGGAAGCATAGGAAATTTTTAGGGGAGTAAAGCTACTCCATATGATACTCTGATGGTGGATACATGTCATTATACATTTGTGAAAACCCAAAGAACTACACAACACAAGGGTAGACTGTAATGTAAATCATGAATTTTTAATAATGGATCAATACTGGCTCATCAGTTGTAACAAATATACTGCATAGATACAATCAGGGATACTGTGATTGGAGAGAGGGGGTATATAGAAACTCTCTAAACTACTAAATTTTCTGTAAACCTAAAACTGCTCTACAAAGTAAAGACCATTAATTTTAAAAATACATTCTAGCTTTTGTATAGTTACACACACACACACACATATATATGTATATACATACATATATATATTTTTTCATTCTACCATTCTTCAAACCAAACCAAACCAAAATGACAGGTGATGGCTGGCAAGCCAGGTTCCCTAAGTACCATGAAGAAAGTTCTGTAATTTAATTTTTAATGTGAGGATTGCTGAACTAAAAATAATTTTCTTTCACATTAACTCTACAAAATAAAATAAAAATATGCATATATTCTACATTTTCTACATTTTGCCTAGAGAAGAACAGAAAGACATTAAAGAAAAGTGAAAAATTATGACATATATAAGGTATTTATAAAAGTACTTCTTACCACCAAGAAGAACAGTGAAAGTGTCACCATGTTGCTTTTGAAGAGTTTTCATGAACCTTAAGGGGTCTTTTCGTAATTCCAGGACCACTCCAAAATAAGGAAGCCAACCTTTTATCAGTGGAGGCTCACCGGGTCTCCTATAAGGAAAAAAAAAAAAAAGACAAAAGAATGGAAAAAAAAAAAGACAAAAGAATGAAAAAAAAAATCAAATCATTCTTATTCTAATACGGGAGGGTTATTTATTGAATCTAGAAGTTTATTGCATGAATTGCACTGCTTCTTTCTATTCTCTTACTCATTGATTCTTATATAATCATAGTCATGAGTTTACTGAGCTTCTCCAGTATGTATGATTCAATGCATAACGTCTGGTCAGCAACTTTTTATTTCAATAGTTTTGGGGGATCAGGTAGTTTCTGGTTACAAGGATAAGTTCTTTAGTTGTGACTTCTAAGATTTTGGTTCACCCATCACCCAAGCAGTGCAACTGTACCCCGTGTGTAGTCTTTTATTCCTCACCCCCATCCCAGCCTTCCCACTGAGTCCCCTCCACTGAGTCCCCAAAGTCCATTGTGTCATTCTTATGCCTTTGCATCCTGATGAGCAACTTTTTGAAGGAATTGTGTCTTGCAAGGCCTGTATGGCTGCTTAATAGTTATGTTACAATCCGTTTTATTTATTTCCTATTCTGTTTCCCATCATCATAAGTAGGTACCTGTGACTACGGGGATTTCTAGGAAACTAAATCAACTGTTTGACATAATTTACTCTATAAAATTGTTAGTTTGGTATAATACTGATTAAGAAACAAATGATCAGCTGCCTGATTTTATTGGTCTTTCACAAGTCATGGTATAAATGCTGCTTGATCAATTTAGTCAATGAGACCTAAACTTAGTTTTGACTAATATTTGCATTTTCTACTATGTGCTTGGTGATGTGCAGTGAAACAGGCCAAATCTAAGTTCTAGTCAAGCTGCTGTCAGAAATCATTAAACAATGTATTTTAATTACTGATTATTTTGTTTTCTATTTAGCATAGTGTTTTTATATGTGTAGACCAAGTAAGACTAATTCCACCTCATTTTAAATTCCAACTCATTTACAGGCATTTAGGTCTTTCCACAAATAAAGGCTACAAGTTTTTTTCTTTTTTTAAATCTTAAGAAACCTTCAATTATATTCTTATACCATAAAGGTGTGGAGGGACGATGCATTATGGGATTTGAGGTTTTTTAAACCGCTTAAGTATACTTAACATAGTACATGGAGATGTGTTCTTTAGGATGTGTAAGTCATATTAAAGTATTTATTGTGCAATTTTTCACTGAATTGACTGATCACCGAGTTTAGAACTAGACAGCATTTTGGAGGCTTTCATGCAATTTCTCATTTTTACAGGTAAGAGTTCTCAAGGCCTAAGAAGTCAACAAATTTCCCTAAAATCATGAAACTATGTAAGGACAAGCTGAGCACCAGCATGCAAGACCTGGAGCCCCACAGCTGCACTCTGACCCCTCCAGGAACATTAGTCAGTCAACCTGTAGACATAGGAAAAAAAAAAAACCATCAAAGCAGCTCACTGCTAGAGCTGACAGACATTGTACATGTGAATTTGAGGCCTCTTGCTGTGCCCTAGGTGTTAGATGTTGGATAGTTTAGTTGCCAAAGTAAAGCTCTTTGTTATCAGATGTGAATTAGACTGGAAATGCATAATCAGAAGAGAAACAATAATCTTGAGAATTATGAGAATCTCCATATTATTTCTTTGAGGTCTATTTTAATATATTCTTTCATAAAGTTTTTTATTCAAACTACAAATGAATAAGATTATTTGCTAAATTTTACTAATTTGATTTTTTAATGTACAAAGCATCCTTTAGAAAACTATCCATTACAAAACAAGTTTTTTCTTTGTTGTTCTGTAATCTTGGCAAGACTATACTTCAAAATTTCTTCCTAGTTATGTATTTGGTGAACTCAGTCTGATTTAAAGTAAAAAAGGTAAAAAGAAACAAAAACAGAAAACAAAGCCATTTTATCCTAGAAAGGATTAAAAGAAATATTCAAAAGAACTCTTATTCTGGAGCCCATCTGGGAAGATGACTTGTGCTACATGCAGTGCAACCCAATTTGATTAATCACAAGATATTACTAGCTCAGATCTAATCAAAGATCAAGATTATGATCATACCCAGCATGGACTTTTATGTAGCTAGATTAACCCTATCAGAGACTTTTATTTTCCCACAACCCAACATGGTAGAATTAAACTTCAAAAATAAAACTCAGATCTTTCAGGGGAAAAACTGTTAATTCCAAGTTATAATAGAAATAAAGGAAAGATTTTGTGTTCTCTTTTTAGAAGACAATTTATCTTAATGCCAATTTACAAAATGTATGCTCTTGTTTAAATGCATATACTTAGAAATAGGAAAACAAGAAACACAGCACAGAAATGTGAATCTTACTCATCATACTTTTCCCCATTATTTTCTTGAATGCAGCCTTTAGCAATGAAGACTTGCTTTTATGAGAAATATAAGAAAACCAATAAAAAACCATTGGTACAATTAATTTCATATCCAAAGATTGAACAAGAAGAGACTGCACATGTGACTGCAGAGTAGGCTCCCCAAGTTACAAACTGCCACAGCTCACATGCTATCTATCAATGACCCTTTCAAATTTGCAAGTGATCTAGTTTATCAAATTTCTTTTCAAAATATTAACTCTCTTCCTTTGTCTACGTGTACTCTGTTTGGTTTAACGTTGCTTGAATGTTGCATTGTGACAAAGATTTAGAAAGGCTTTTTGTCTAATTTAATGCAGCTAATTTCATCCTCTATGCTCTGTCATTTGGTCAAAAGCTGTATTCTTCATGGGGCTTCCGCGGTGGGAAAAGGATGGGGCTCAGAAATCCAAGGGATATTAACTTAACATTCAGAGTTAGGGAAGCACATTAGGAAGCTATTTTATTGTTACAAAGATGAGAGGGTCATCATTTCTTACAGCTGTGTTTATTTTGGCAGCAGTAAGCTTAAGACTATTAAACACCATGTCACAATTGTGCATATTTTCAGAAAAAAATATAGTGCTAGTTCAACTTATGACCCATCGAAGATAGATAACAGAAATCTGTCTTCATCACTATATTTGTAAAAATTATTTAGGGAGGAAAGACATCACCATAATGATCAAGAAAGGCCTGCTGACACACAGCACAGCGAAAATACTGCTATTTGTCTCGCTCATGTTCTACGTACAACTTTGAAAATGAAATACATACTGGGCACTGCTGAGTGAGGATATAGGATGCTTAGTGCTTGTTGGGGATGATCAAGTTCCAAAACTTAAATAGGTACAAAAGCAATGATGGGGAGCTAACAAATACTACGTTCCCTACTCCCTCATAATCTCAAACAAGATGCACTTCCTCAAATCTTCTCATTACTATTTAAGGGACTATGAGAACACATCTAGGAAATCACACAAATTTGAGCTTATACATGCTCTCGATAACTAAACCCAAGTTCTATGTATGTACCATTGCATCAGTGCTTGCAGTTTCTTTCATACACGTTGTAGGGCACATCTTAGTGTATGCAAAATGTCGTCTATGGTCCAAATTTATCTGGAAACGAGTTTTGGAGATGGGAGTGGTGGTTCATGCCTGTAATCCAAGCACTTTGGGCGGCTGAGGAGGGCAGATCACTTGAGGCCAGGAGTTGGAGACCAGCCTGACCAGCATGGTTAAACCCTGCCTCTACTAAGAAAAATTAGTCGGGCATGATAGAGCATGCCTGTAATCCTAGCTACTCAAGAGGCTGATGTATAAGAATCACTTAAACCCAGGAGGAAGAAGTTGCAGTGAGCCGAGATTGCACCACTGCACTCCAGCCTGGTGACAGAGCAAGACTCCATCTCAAAAAAAAAAAAAAAAAAAAAAAGTGAAAAAAATGTATTTAAAATATGAAGAGGTTTGAGACATTTCAGTTAAGAAGAGGTACATTGAAATTTAAAAGAGTAGGCCAACACAGAATACTTAATTTCTCATAATATTTGAAGTTCATCTTTATGTTATACCTGTAGTTAAATAAATATGTTAAAAACTTGGCTAGTGACCTACTGCACATTTTTTCCCCTGGACATTTAAAGCCCAGGGCTTCCTACAGCAATCTATACTTGTCAGAGTCGTTTCTTCTTTTCCATTTTTCCTGTAATCATTTCAGGCAAGGCGTTCAGGTTATTGCAATAACCTACTAAGTAAGTGGTAAGCAACCTTTATACATGCACACTAACTAGAAAAAATAAAATTATGTATTTATTAAAAGTGTTTAAAGATGTAATATATTCGTATTAGGTGACCTAACATATGTAACAGTGCCTTATTTTTTTTTTCTTTTCCTGAGTTAATGAGGATTTTCTTTTTGTGTATGTGGTTAAAATTTCAGAAAGTACACAACTGATGCACATTACAGTATCTGATGATAATTCTGAATGTTTGAACAACCTTTTTTTTGAGAAAGGCACTTTTGAAGCTGCTGTGTTTTACCTTTCTTTGACTTACTTTGGCAGCAACCTCAATGGAAAATGTAATTTGCCTCAAGTAGTGTCTCTTGGAACCAAATTCTTGAAACATTTGTTATCCCCACACCCCATACTCTTCTTGGGCTCTGATGTTAGCACAAGGAAACTTAGAAATGTTCCAACAATTCTTGATAATCAGGAATTGGTATGTTTGTCAGGATATTGGGAAGAGGATTATCTCAATATAAGGCTGTGGATGGGAGATCCCAAAGCAGGAGGGGTAGATGGAAGACGTGCCTGAGTCTAGGCAGACCGGCAGTCCCAGTGAGAGTCCTAGTAGGGCCAAGGAAGCACAAAGACACCGTATATTGCTTTGCCAGGAAATGGGGTGAGATTTACAACCAACTGGGCACATTTCAGCAATGAATGCAAAGGTAGAGGGCTAGACCCAAAGATATCTGAGGAGGCACCCTGGCTAAGGCAAAGAAGACCAACAGGAACAACTGCACAACACACTCACCAGATCAACAGGAAGGAAGGGGAGAGAGACTCTTACATTTTACTAGTTTCACCAAAGGGACTAGGTTTTAAACCAGAAGTGGCCAAACTATTTTTACTGGAAATCTTCAGTGTTTTCAGTCATTATCAGAAATCAGGGCTCAAGGGAAATCTGAGTTCAGATATGCAGAAATAAAGTTACATTTCTACACATATGACTCATGAGGAAATTTTTAATCTGGTACACTATCTATGTAGATCCTCAGTGTCTTCACTTGTAAAGGAGAATGTTAATACCAACCTTGGTGGTTTATCATTCAGACTGAGACAAGAGTATCTGAAAGTAGCTGATACACACAGCAGGGTTAGTTTTCCGTGCCATTCATAGTTCATAAGCAGTTGCACATCTGTGCTTTTGCTACTCATTCTCTGCCTGAGCTGTTTTCTTTGTCAGTTCTCTCTGCTTATCTATATCTTTCATGGAGTTGCCCAGGTCTGAAGGCTCTCTTCATCCTTCAATGCATCAGTCAAGTAAAATTGCTAAATGCTCAAATAAACATGAACTCAATAACTTCAGATGAGCAGGCAAAAATATGCTATGAAAAGAGATTTCTCAGAAAAAGAATTATCTTTATTTAGAAGCAAAGTTTCATTGGATGTTTGATAATTTTAAGAGATAATGAGATTGGTCTATACAAGAAGTGAACAAGAATGTGGGGGTTGGGGCATTAAGGAGAAAGAGAAAGAAGGAAAGAAATGACAGGACAGAGGAATAGTGAGACTGCATCATGGTAAGCTGGGACTATCTAAGGAGGACAGTGACCTGGGAAAGACATCAAGCCTAGATGGGCTCATTGGCAAATACTACCAAACTTTGATTTTAATCTCTTGCAAAAAAATAGAAGCAGAGGGAGCATGTTCTAACACATTCTATGAGACCAGAATTATCCTAATTCCAAAACCAGACAAACGCATTATAAGCATTACAAGAAAGGAAAATTACAGACCAATATCTCTTATAAACTTAGATGCACAAATTCTCAAGAAAATAATAGTTAATTGAATCCAACAATGTATAATAAGAATTATACACCATGAGCAAGTGGAATTTACACCAGGTATGCAAGGCTGGTTCAACACTCCAAAACTAATTAATGTAATCTATTACATCAACAGGCTAAAGAAAAACATCAACTGCTCATATCAATAAAGAAAAAATGTTTGACAAAATCCAAAACGCCTTTATCTTATACTACCTACAAAAATCAACTCAAAATGAGAAAAAGACTTGAATGTAAGACTCAAAACTATAAAACTCCTAGAATGAAATATGAGGTAAGAGCTCCTTGATGTTGGCTTGGTAATGATTTCACAGATATGACACCAAAAGCACAGGCAACAGAACCAAAAATAAACAGATGAGATTAAATCACATGAAAAAACTTCTAAATAGCAAAAGAAACAATTGATAGAGTCAAAAGAAAGCTACAGAATGGAAAAAAAAATTTACAAACCTTGTATTTGATAAAGGTTAATGTATTTAAAAATAAGAAACTCCTAAAGCTCAATAGTAAAAATCCTACTAACCCAATTAAAAAATGGGCTAAGTACTTAAATAGACATTTCTCCAAAGAAAACATGTAAGTAGCCAACAGGTATTTGAAAAAAATGTTCAATATTACTAATCATCAGGAAATGCAAATTATATTCACAATGAGATAGCACCTCACACTTGTCAGGATGACTAGTACCTAAAAAGCAAAGACAGCAAGTGTTGCTGAGGATGTGGAGAAATTAGAACCCTTGTACAATATTGGAAGGACTCCAAAATAGTGCAGCTGCTGTAAAGAACAGTATGAAGCTTCTTCAAAAAAATTAAAAATCAAATTACCATATCATCTAGCAATCATATAATCTACTTCTGGATATTTATCAAAAAGAATGAAATCAGAATCTGGAAGAAATATAGGGAGCATTCTTGTGTTCTTGCAGGCCTATTCACAATAGCTAACATGTGGAATCAACTTAAATATCCACTGACACATGAATGGATAAAGAAAATTTGCTATATACATACAGTGCAATACTATCCAGCCTTAAATAAGGAAATTCTGCAATATGAGGCAACATGGATAAACCTGGAGGACATTATGCTAAATGAGATAAATGCCAGGTACAGAAAAACAAACATTGCTTGATTCCACTTATGTGAGATATGTACAATAGCCAAATTGATAAAACAAAGAGTGAAACGGTTGCTGCTAGGGACTGGGGAGAGGGAGGAAATGGAGAGTTTCTAATCAGCAGGCATAAAGTTTCAGTCAAGCAAGATGAATTAGTTCTAGAGAGCTGCTGTACAACATTATACGTATAGTCAACAGTAATGTACTGTACACCTCAAAATTTGTTAAGAGTAGATCTCATGTTAAGTGTGCTACCACAATAAAATAAACAAAAAATCTTAAGGGGTCAACCAATGTAAAAAAAAAAAAACCCAACACCCATTCATGATAAAAATCCTAGCATAATAGAAATAGAGGTGAACTTCTACTTCATAAGTAACATCTACAAAAAAACTACAGCTTACATCATACTTATTGGTGAGAAAGTAGATGCTTTCCCATTAAGATCACAAATTAGACAATAATGTCCCTCTCATCACTGCTATTCAACATCATTCTGGAAGTCCTAGCTAATGCAGTAAGTTAAGAAAAGGAAATTTAAAATATACAAGTAAAGAAGAAAGAAAAAAAGATGAAAATAAATAAAACTACCATCACAGATGGCATAATTGTCTACATAGAAAATCTCAAAGAATCAACAACAAAATTTTAGAACTAATAAACTATTATAGTAAAGTTGCAAGATACAAGATTAATATACAAAAGTCAATTCCCTTGTTATATAATTGCGATTAACAGTAGGTATCTGAAATTAAAAGTGCAATACTACTTCCATTAATACAAAATAAAATATACAAAGTTAACAGTGTAAATAAATTATTCTTAGGTATAAATCTAACAAAATATGTATAAAATCTATATGAAGAAAACTATAGAACTGATTAAAAAAATCAAAGAAGATCTAAAATAGAGAGATATTCTATGCACATGGATAGGAAGAGTCAATATTGTCAAGTCAGTTCTTAACTTGATTTACAGATTCGATGCAATCCCAGTCAAATTCCTACAAGATCTTTTATGGATATTAACAAACTGATTCTGAAGTTTATATGGAAAGGCAAAAGACAATACTGAAGGAGAAGAACAAAGGGGAAAGGCTCACACTACTTCACATCAAGACTTAATATAAAACCATAAGAATCAAGAGAGTATGGTCTTGATGAAAGAATAGACAAATAGATTAATGGAACAGAATAGAGAGCCCAGAAATTGACCCATACAAATATAGCCAACTGATTTTTACAAAGTAGTTGCAAAACACAAAAAGTCTGGTATATGTTACTTTAAGATGTTAGTAGTTATTAATCCCAGGTGGTGAGATTACAAAGGTTTGATTATTGATATCTTTTGATTTACACATGACATAAACATACTGCTTTTGAAGAGTAGTTGTCATTTATTTTGTAAATGTCCCTCCATTTGGGTTGTCTGATATTTTTTCATGACTAGATTAAGATATCAAGAATAACATTTTGAGAAAGAACCCTACAGAAGTGATGTGTACTTTTAGGTGCATATTTTTAAATAATAAAAAAATGCTATTTTGGGGCTGGGTGTGGTGGCTCACACCTGCAATCCCAGGATGTTGGGAGGCCACGGTGGGCAGATCACCTCAGGAATTGGAGGCCAGCCTGGCCAACATGGTGAAACGCTCTCTCTACTAAAAACACAAAAAATTCACCTGGCATGGTGCCACATGCCTGTATTCCCAGCTATTTAGGAGGCTGAGGCAGGAGAATCACTTGAATCTGGGAGATGGAGGTTCCAGTGAATGAAGATTGTGCCACTGCACTCCAGCCTAAGAGATAAAGCAGGACTCCATCTTAAAAAAAAAAAAAAAAAAGAAAAGAAAAGAAAAGAAAGAAATGCTATTTTGGTGTTGAAAATGAAATCCATATACAGAAGGCACTGCCTTCTAAAAAGTAGTTGATGACAAAAAGTACAGTCTACAAATGAATGAAAGGCTGATTTTAAAAATAAGCTCAACACTCCTAAGGCAGTTAAGTGGAGAATCAGCCTGAAATTCACCATTAGGACAAGCAGAACTCACCTGAACTATAATCCAAAAATAAAGAGCAGACAGTGAGGTGCATCTGCTATAACTGTACAAAGTATAGACACACACCTAAGGATACCCCATTACTTTCACCAGGGTGCAGGTGACATGCAATTGAGGCAGGCAGAATCAGTGCCTGTGACAACCTCAGCAAGGAGAAGGGTTTTTCACAGTTGCAGTCAGCTGCTGGACTTGACAACTGAAGGTCCTGATGGTCTCTTCAAGGCTCTACTCCAAGCAAGAAACCTGTGACACAGAGCACAAGGTGTCTACTTCCTTGCCAAACTCTAGAGCATCTTACAAGTAGAGTTAGGGATTAGGTTAATTTTCCCCTTGTAAATGATAAATCATATATTCTTTGGGACTCAATTCATATGTTGAGTAAAGTTATCTGCTTAATATTTGTTTACTGCAAGAATCAGACTGATGTAATCTCTTCTCAGGATGAACATTAATCCAACTCTGCCTAGAAAAATTATGTGATTCATTACCCCAAGTAATCTCTATTGTCCCCTGTGCTTAAGCTTCGTTTTTTTCCCTAGTCCTATAATCTTGCAAATCCACTGGTGGTATGTGATTGGCATCTGGTGTTCACACACCCTCTGCTTCACAGCAAATAAATGAAAAATTTCTACATAAAATGTCACTTCCAGGATATCAATAATTCAGCTCTCTGTTCTTTGCACCAGCCTAGAAAGGTCTGTTATCTTTCGTCTGGTGACCACTCTAGAATTGTCAGTAAGAATAAAGAAGCCTCTTACTCTGAAATGTTTTGGCTCTATCAGGATAGCATTTGACCTAAAACTTGCTTTAATTTTCCTGAAAAGATATTCACTGTTCAAGTGCTTTTAATCAAAGCTTTACGTATAATGGCAATGTAAAAGCAAGTAACACTGAATTTCTATGTGGAATTTCTCAGATGAAGTCAGATCAAAATCAATATGAATATGATGAAATGTATTTTTACCCTCCAGAGCATAACTCTTCAAACCATATACCAGTTGGATCTTTAGCTGTCAGTTCGTCTATGTAATTCTGTGATCCAAATAAAGCTTTGTCTGTAGAATGTGCCTTGTAAACTCGATTCCATTAGCAGAATTATATTAATACTAATGCCTTGATCAAGTGAGTGACTTGTAAGTGCTTCTTTGTATCAGTGTAGGATTTCAACCAGAGAAGTCTAGAGCTTTGTTGTTGTTGTTGTTTTTCATCTGGGAGGGGTGCTTAGGTTTGTACCATGGAAATTGTGTCAAGGTAGAGTTTTAAAACTATCATTTAAATCTTAATTGAGTTTCAAGCAGGCCACATAATGAGTGACCGCATCACTGGAGTGCCTTTCTCTATTAGCTTAACCGAGGATTAGCAGGTTTCTAGGGTTCTAGCCCTCATCCTTTCTCATGTGCATGACTTCAATAGCCTCCTGGCTAATGTCACCACCCAGAACGAGGGCACTGTAGTCTCACTGCGTGGCTCAGCTCTCAAGCTTTGCCAACTCCCATCTTGGTAACTTTGGTCAATTTAATTATATTTGCCTCTGGTTCCTCATTTGTAAAATAAATACATTATGGTATTTTTCTTATGTAAGAATTTAATAAGTTGATGAATAAAAAAAGTGAACACTGACTTACACAGTAAGCACTGAAAATGTTAGTTACTACTATTATTAATATTTATTATATTATCTCTGCACCAATACTTGTGATCATCTAAAATACAAATCTAATCATGGCTCCCTCCTGAACCATTTTTCCTCAAAGTTTTCAATATGGTACCGCTTTTAAAGATTTTTTTCATTCATTTGACTACTTCCTTTATTTGCCTAATTTAGATTTTATTTTAGGGCTGACATATATGATTTTCTGGTCACAGATGAGGCACCAGAATGACCTGCCTGCTTTGAAAGAAACTGTAACTTTCTAGGCTTTGTATTCTCTGAGCAAACACACTCCGGGGAATAGGAGTGGTTCTGAAGTGCACTGGATCTTAGGAGAAAGCCAGTCAAAAATGTTTAAACAGCCTAGACAATTCTAAAAGGGAAAAGTCGCTTCATAATTGAAGTTATTTCAGCTCTCTAATTAAAATAGAAAACCATGCAACTAAATTTGTAATTTCTGAGATGATCAGTTGCTAATTTATTTTACAGATGGGATTTGATTGGACTCCACGGAAGAGATATCAATTCCATTAACTCATCATTTCTTACATTTGATTAAATCATTTGATTCTGAAATGTTTAATAAAAAATTAGAACCCACAGTTTTGTGCAAACTAAATTATAACAGAGGACTAGCCCAGAAAGCCTTGGTAATGACAATATACAGATCAATGAGAACGATGTATAACTTGAGGCACAGTCAAGTTAACAAATGATGTTTTATCAACCCATGTCAATGAAGAAACAAAGTTCCAAATTCTGAAGATCAACACCAAAATAATCAAACACGGCTTACCAGAATCATAGGAAAGACATTTCAAGGATACTCTAGTTTGCTGAAGTGGGAAGATAATGAAAAGCCTGAGGCCCATATGCTACCTCTTCATAATATGATAACTCATGCCCATATTTTAATATTGGATAAGCTATTAATGTAACAAAAACTAATAATATCTTTACATAGCACATAGCACTGAGAAGGGCAGTGTTTCGATCTTGTCATGAGCTAGAGGGCTTTACAACTGGGAAAAAATATCATTCCTTTCCAAAGATCAGTTCCTGACTTTGGTGATTTTAAGTTCACTGCAAGAACAGAGTGTATGACTACTTCAGGAAATACATCATCACCAGTAGTAGAACATGGGACATAGAAAGCACAGCATCATATTTCTATATAGAAATCATCATAGTTTGCAAGTTCTCAAATTCTCTATTAGAGGTGACCTCCTACAAATTTTAAACATCTTAATTCTTGCAGTGTCCTTTGCTTAGGCTATCCCATCTTTTCTGCACCCTCCCACATGTTTTGTGAAATAAACTTTCAATGTTTACACCGTTTTCATTATTTAGATAGTGTTCAATTGCTTTGTTTTTGCATGTGCCTCGTTTCTATGTACTCATCACTAATTCTTATCAATCTCCTTCAGTGCTCTCTAAATTCTCAATATGGTCAGACATATGGTCCTGTAATTTTCATATAGCTCCTCTCTTATTTTCCATCACTTTTTCTTTTGCTCCACTTACTGACAGATTTTCCTGACTTTATCCCTTTCATAGATTATTTTACTTCTACTTTTAGATTTCTAATTTCCTAAAGTTATCTTATACTCTCTGATTATACCTTATAAAAACTGCATGTCATTCCTGATTCATAAATGCAATTTCTACTCTTATTTTTCTAAGACTATAAGCATAGTTCCTTGGGATTTTTTTCACGTTCCTTGAATTATCTATTTTCTCCAAGTCTCTTTGTTTCAGTTTTTTAAAGTTATGCTTTCTCTCTTTCATGATGGTGACTTTCCTCAATAGCTTCGGATCCTTAGCATCCGTTCATATTTGCAATAAGGCTCTGTGTATATTTACAGGACTGGTGGACTTTATGGCATGGTGGCTGGAAGGGAATCTTGTTTTGATGAGCTATCTCTCTTTTCTAGTTAAATAAATGAGTGTTTTTTTAAGATGTCAATTTTGCTTTGAGGACTTTAAAACAGAGCACGGTATACAAATATACAGAAGCATATTTCCTGCAAAGAATTAACATTAATCAATTTTGAATTTTTCCTTATACTTTTTTGGAGACTGCTGCTGAAGTCATTTGGAGTAACATTTGTAGGTAGAATATTTTTGAGTTTATTTCTATTTGTGGAGATAAGAATAGACAGAAGCTACCGGGAAAGGTTGGCATTAGAAGTCAGGGATGCAGGAAAGATGACGTCCTCTATAGTTTCACAAGTTGCTAGTTACAATTCCAGGGTGGAATAAGGGATTTTATTATTTCACTGTGTTGCTCCCAAAATTACTCCAACGTTCCTGTAAGTGATATTAATTTGTTTCCGGGTCTGGGGGGATTAGGGAGAATTGTTAGAGAGAACCCAGGGCAAAGAAATATGCTACTTTTGTGTATGTGTGTGTGTGTGCCTGTGTGTGTGCATGCACATCTATTTTAAATTGGGACTTAGAAAAAGTGATGCCAAGGTCAGTAATTCATTAATTCCTTCCACAAACCACCCTTTGGAAAGCAGATGTCTTAACTCACGGTAGAATCGGAAGCATTAAAAGACAAGGGCTCTAGTGCTCTCGCTCCTTTGGGTTCCTCAGGTACTTTCTCTTCTCTCCTCAGAAATAGCTGGATTTTCACAGACTCCTATACATCTGTAGAAAGTGTTCTTTTTCTTCTCTATAAATAGGACACAAACTAAGAAAACAGAAGCTACTGTTGGATTTGTAAAAAAAAAATATATAAAGATATCATTTTGATAGCTTACCAATAAGTCCTCAAAATACTCTTAATGATAGTTAATGAACATTAAAATTTATTGTTTCTCATTCAAAATTAAAAATTCCACCCAGTTATTGTCATAGGTTTTATTTCAAAGCATTGGTATAAAATAATTAAGTAGTTTACATATATTGAAATACATAGATGTTGATGGCAGGGAAAGTCCCCTAAAACTAACGGGTAAATATATATAAGAAGCCTTATAACTATAAGGAGATAAACAATCTGATTTTAAAGATAAGCAAAGGTTTGAATAAACATGTCACCAAAACGATAGACAAATGGCTAATAAGCACATGAAAAGATGTTCAACATTATAAGTCTTTAGATGTATGCAAATTACAAACTAAAATGAGATACTACTATACACTCACTAGGGTGTCTAAAATAAGAAAAGAATGACTATATCAAGTGTTACCAAGGATGAGGAGGAAATGGAACTCTCATGCAGGGCTGGCAGGAATATAAAATAGTACAATTACCTGGAAAAGAGTAGCGGTTTCTTATAATCTTCAACATACATAAAATATGTGACCTAACAATTTCACTTGTAAGTATCTCTATCCAAGAGAAACAAAACATGTCTATAAAAAGACTTATATGTGAATGTTCATAGGAATATTAATCATAATACTCAAAATTTAGAAACAACTCATATGTCTATCGATTAGTGAATGGATAAACAAGATGTGGTATATCTATACAATGGAATATTATTCAGTAATCAAAAAGAACAAACAACAAATCACTGATACATCCAACAACATTGATTAAACCTCCCAAAGCATTATGCTAAGACAAAGAAACCAGACACCTGATTCATTTATAGGAAAATTTTGGAAAGGATAAAAATAGAGGCAAAATGCAGATCAGCACCCCCTTAGGATTGAGGGTAGGGGCAGGGATTAAATGCCAACAAGCTTAAGGAAATTTTGGGGGTAAAGGAAGTGTTCTAAAGTGGATTGTGGTGATGGTTGCAAAACTATCAGTTAATTAAAATTTACCTGATTGGACATTTAAAATGGATACATTTCATGGTATATAAATTATATGTCAAAAAACCTCCTGAAAAAAATGAGACTTTCTATGATTAATTTCATATTTCAATTATCAGACAAGTCTCTGAATGAAATGTATCATTGCAAATAGTATATTTAAATTTCTATCATTAGGTAAAGAAAGCTAGAGTCTGTCTACAGAGTTTAAATGTTAGGTTTAAGCTTAGATACTGTTGGCAATTTTTGTACCATATCTATATATGAAGAAACATTTTTGTCTTTGTATTTTCCAAGCAGAACTCTCTCCTTTAATGATTTTGCTGAACAATCCATGTGACTTCTGCAAAATTCTATAAATAGAACAGGGTCCTGAAACTGGAAGAGATTTGGAAGATTCACCTTGCTCACTCTGTGCTTTACAAATAAGGAAACAGAATCAGAGATGTAAAACAACTTGTCCAAAGTCATACAGCATCAAATCACAAAAAACATCAGGGATCAGGTCTCCTAACACAGAATCCAATGGTTGTTACCCAAGGAAATTTAGGTAAATGTTATAGTTAAGGGAGTCCTGACTTTCTGAAATCAGGTTTTTCTCTTTTCTGATGTTTTGCACTTGTGATGAGCCCAGAGGTGATAATCCTATAAAGTAAATAAACATAAGATGTTATCTCCCATAAGGCAACTTCTGTTTGTGGCTAAATGAGCCAAGATGAAGAAATACTTCAAATAAAAGACTCAGCTGGAATAACATAGCAAAGAGGCTGCTTAGCTTGAAAGGGAGTCTGGCACTTAGCCATTGTGATTCATAAACTATAATGCAATAAACTTGTATGAACAAAAATCTAATTTCCATATTCAGTGCTGGTTACCTGAATGAGCCATATGAGAGCTAATTTTTGGAAACAACATTAATTCTCCGGAAACAAAATGAGACACTTGATATCAGCCAGAGTGTGGTAGCTAAAGGGTTTTCAAATCCTACATCCTATTCATACCCTTTCTCCACCTCCAGATTCCAAGGAATATCTCTAGAAATGACTTACATCAAATCTTAGTCTAGTTTAATGTCTGCTTTTTTTAATCACTCTGGTTGATAAAAGTAGAATACAAAAATTAAGGCATCTAAAGCAAAAGAAAAGAAAGATGAGGATATCTGACTGAGTCTCAAAAGGTTTTAAAGTCTTTAATATCACCAAGAAAATTTCCTTATTTGTAGCAAAAAGACAAGGGCACCAAAAGTTATTTGAGACTGGAATCAGCAATATTTACTTGAAAAGCCTCAGGCAAACTAATTCTTTCCAAAATCTCAGTAAAGTCCTGCAAACAAGGAATATGATAACTTGACAGTTCTTAAACATACGTTTTTAAGGAAACATCTGATACACTGTGGTAGACTGTAGTGGTGTTCACAGTAGCCACTGTTTCTCCCAGTAAGAGCATTATTAATTGATATCTCATGGGTGCCAGGTTTAGTCATGTGACTCTTTGGCTAATGAACTGTGAGGAGCAATACATGGCACTTCCCAGCAGAAGCTATATGAGCCATCACATGGTTCCATGGTGTTCTCTTCCTACTGCCACAAGTAAAAAAAAAACTGTCAACACATAGAATATTCTCCTTAAATTCAGAAACTGGAAGGAAGACAATGGATCATAGTGAACATAAAGATTGAACAAAATTTTCTTTGAGTTGTAGGCCACTCAGTTATTTTTTACTGCAGTGTAATCTAGCCAAAAATGACTGATAGGAGCCAAACAGAAAGTTTGGTTTCGGGTAATGAATTACATGGGTCTTTGCATACCTCATATTGATCACAGAATACGTGTTAATATATATACCCATTATCCTAGATCAATGTTTTGCCAATACTTTTGATCTAGCAGCAGCATTATGATATAATACACATATGCATGTATAGATATGTAAATATGTAGACATAACTAAAAATCACAGAATGATACCTTACTGTATGTGTTGTTCTCTACTCTCTCTTCTATTTTAAATTGTTTTTTTTTTTTGAACCCACTAAATTGATTTGACGTCCTAGTAATGTGTCACAACCTATTGTCCCACTTTCTACCCAGGGTCCACCCTGTTGGACTATTCCCTAAATGTATCTTCCTGTTATATTTTTTCTCCCAAATTTTAAGGTAACAGTACTTGACCCTGAATTTACTATAGGATCCCCAGGAAAGATTTTTTAAAATTTTGCTCCCAAATCCTCACAGATAGTGATTTATTTGGTATGGACTGGAAATCATTATTTTAACATTTTAGAATTCATCACAGGTTCCTCACTAGAGGAAGACAAGGGAACAAACAATTGTTGAACAATGTAAGTAAGGTTTGGTCATGATGCATCTACAATGACCTGTCCCTGTGAGAATCAACAGGATTTTAACCTTTTGTTGAATATCCAAATTACAGTCAGCAATAGAACATTTAAAAATTGTTGCGACATACTTTTTTTCAGGGCACAAATTTTGGCCATTTATATATACAGACGTGGAGCACCAGGTGGGAAAAGCAGGAAATGGGATGCTTACAGGCTAATGACATTGTCCAACTCGACATCCACCTTGGGGCAGTAGTGAGCCCTGGGGTGCTGCGTCCCAGAGCATGTACATTTCATTATCAATGCTCACATGAATCATTTGGAGATATGTCTGTTTTATACTAATATACATACTTTGGTTCCTGAAAATCTGCCACCTTAATTTGGCCTCCCAGTCACAGAAGATCCTGAAACTGTCTCCCATATGGCCATACAGTTTTGTGTTAGTCAGGGTTCTCCAGAATAAAAGACTCAATAGGATGTATGTGTGTGTGTGCGTGCGTGTGTGTATATTTATATATATACAAGCATACCTTGAAGATGTTGTGGGTTCAGTTCCAGACCACCACAATAATGCGAATGTTGTAATAAATCAAATGTCACAATAAAGTGAGTCATATAAATTATTTGTTTTTTTCCACTGCATATAAAAATTGTATTTACACTATATTAAGTGTGCAATAGCACCATGTATTAAAATGTACATAATTAAAAATACTTTATTGCTAAAGAATGCTAAGAATCATCTGTGCCTCTGTGAGTCACAGTCTTTCTGCTAGTGGAGGGTCCTGCCTTGATGTTGATGGCTGCTGACTGATCAGGGTGGTGACTGCTGAAGGTTAGGGTGACTGTGGCAATTTCTTAAAATAAGACAACAATAAATTTGTCACATCAGTTGACTCTTCCTTTCATGAAAGAGTTCTCTGTAGAATTTGATGCTGTTTGATAGTATTTTACTTTTAGTAAAACTTTTCAAAATTGGAGTCAATTCGCTCAAACCCTGCTGCTGCTTTATGAACTAATTATGGAATACCCTAAATCTTTTGTCATTTCAACAAGGTTCACAGCATCCTCACTAGGAGTAGATTCCATTCCAAGAAACCACTCTTTTTGCTTCTCCATAAGAAGCAACACCTATCTGTTTAAGTTTTATCATGAGATTGAAGCAATTAGGTCACATCTTCAGGCTCCACTTTTAATTCTAGTTCTCTTGCTATTTTTACCATATCCACAGTTACTTTCTCCATGGAAGTCTTGAACCTCACAAAGTCATCTATAAGAATGGCAATCAACTCTTTCAAAACTCCTGCTAATACTGGTATTTTGACCTCTTCCCATGAATCATAAATGCTCTTAATAACACTTAGAATGGTGAATCATTTCCAGAAGGTTTTCAGTTAACTTTGCCCAGCTCCATCAGAGGCATCACTATCTATGGCAGCTATATTCTTGGGAAATACATTTCTTAAATAATAAGAATTTAAAGTCAAAATAACTCCTTCATTAATAGGCTGTTGAACAGACATTTTAGCAAACACAAAAACATTATTCTCCTGTATGTCTCCATCAGAGCTCTTTGGTGACTATGTTTATTGTCAATGGGCAGTAATAGTTTGAAAGAAATCTTTTTTCTCCAAGCAGTAGGTCTCAACAATGAGCTTAAAATATTCAGTAACCTATGCTGTAGATGGGCTGACATCCGGGCTACATCATTCTATTTATAGTTCACATGTAGAGTAGATTCAGCACATTCTTAAAGGCCATAGGATTTCCAGAATGATAAATGAGCACCGGCTTCAACTTAAAGTCACCAGCTGCATTAGATCCTAACAAGAAAGTCTGTCCTTTGAAGCTTTGAAGCCAGGCATTGACATCTCTCTAGCTATGGAACTCCTAGAGGGCATCTTCTTCCAATAGATGGCTGTTTGGTCTACATGAAAATTCTGTTGTTTCATGTAGGCATCTTTATCATTGATCTTAGTTAGAGCTTTTGGATAACTTCCTGCAGCTTCTCAATTAGCACTTGCAGCTTTACCTTGTCCTTCTATGTTAAGTAGATGGTGTCTTTCTTTAAACTTCATGAACTGCCCTTGACTAGCTTAGGCTTTGGTTTAAGGGAATATTGTGGCTGGTTTGATCTTTTATTCAGACTGCCAAAACTTTTTCTCTATCAACAACAAGGCTGTTTCACTTTCTCACACCTGTACTCACTGAAGTAGCATTTGTAATTTCCTTCAAGAACTTTTATTTTGCATTCACAGCTTGGCTAACGGGTGCAGGAGTCCTAGATTTCAGTTTTTCTTGGCTTTCAACATGCCTTCCTCATTACATTTAGACTGTGTGTCTGTTCCTAATAATAAAATGAATCAAATACTATATAGATTATTGACTCCTAGCCTATGATCTTTCTAAATTATTGATGATTCTAAACCTTTTCTTATTCATAGATTACTGACAATTTTCTTTGCCATATCCATGATACACCTGGTTATAGTATTTTCTTAGTCTCTTAAAAATTAGCTCATTCCTCTTCAGAACTTAACCTCAACATTGGACCAAATGGATCTAATAGACTTTTACAGAACTCTCTACCCAAAAGCAACAGAATACACATTCTTCTCATCACCACATGGCACATACCCTAAAGCTGACCACATAATTGAATATAAAAAAATCCTCAGCAAACACAAAAGAACTGAAATCATACCAACCACACTCTCAGACTACAGTGCAATAAAAACAGAAAACTAAGAACATTGCTCAAAATCATGCAATTCCATTGAAATTAAACAACATGCTCCTGAAAGACTTTTGGGTAAATAATTAAATCAAGGCAGAAATAAAGAAGTTCTTTGAAACTAATGACAACAAAGATACAACATACCAGAATCTCTGAGACACAGCTAAGGCTATGTTAAGAGGAAAATTCATAGCACTAAATATCCACATCCAAAAGTTAGATAGATCTCAAATTAACAACCTAACATCACAACTGAAAGAATTAGGGAAGCAAGAGCAAATCAACCCCAAAGCTAGCAGAAGCCAAGAAAAAACAAAATCAAAGCTGAACTGAAAAAAAACTGAGACACAAAATACCATTCAAAAGATCAATGAATCCAGGAGTTGTTTTTTTTGAAAAAATTAATAAGATAGATATAATCCTACCTTGACTAATAAAGAAGAAAAGAAAGAAGATTCAAATAAACACAATAAGAAATAATAAAGAGAATGTTACCACTGACCCCACAGAAATAAAAATAACCATCTATGCACACGAACTAGAAAATGTAGATGAGAGGGATAAATTTCTGGCCACATACACTCTCCCAAGACTGAACTGGGAAGAAACTGATTCCTATAATAGGCCAGTAATGAGCTCTGAAACTGAATCAGTAATGAAAAGCCTACCAACCAAATAAAGCCCAGGACCTGATGGATTCACAGCGGAATTCTCCCAGACATACAAAGATAAACTGGTACAATTCCTACTGAAACTATTCCGCAAATTGAGGAGGAAAGACTCCTCCCCAACTCATTCTGTGAGGCCAGCATCATTCTGATACCAAAACCTGGCAGAAGCATGACAAAAAGAGAAAATTTCAGGCCAAGATCTTTGATGAATATTAATGTGAAAATTCTAAACAAAACCTGCAAACCAAATCTAGAAGCACATCAAAATGTTAATATAGCATGATCAAGTGGTCTCCATCCCTGGAATACAAGTTTGTTTCAACATACGCAAATCAATAAATGTTATTCATCACATAAACAGAACTATGGACAAAATCCACATGATTATCAGTAAAGGCTTTTGATAAAATTCAATACCCTTCATATTAAAAACTCTAAACTAGGTATTGTAGAAACATAACTCAAAATAATAAGACCCATTTATGAAAAACCTACAGCCAACATCATATTGAATAGGCAAAAGCTGGAAGCATTCCCCTTGAAAACCTGCACAAGACAAGGATGCCCTCTCTCACCACTTCTATTCAACATAGTATTGGACATCCCCACCAGAGCAATCAGACAAGATAAATAAAGCACATCCAATTAGAAAGAGAAGTCAAACTATCCCTGTTTGCAGACAACATGATTATATATCAAGAAAACCTTACAGTCTCAGCCCAAAGCTCCTTCAGTTGATAAACAACTTCAGCAAAGTTTCAGTATACAAAATTAGTGTACAAAAATCACTAGCATTCCTAGACACCTACAACAGCTAAGCTGAGAGCCAAATCAGGAAGACGATCCTAGTCACAATTGCCACAAAAAGAACGCAATACCTAGGTATAAAACTAACCATGGAGGTGAAAGATATCTGCAATGAGAATTACAAAACACTGCTCAAGGAAATCTGAAAAGCCACAAACAAATGGAAAAACATCCCATGCTCATGAATATGAAGAATCAATATTATTAAAATGGCCATACCATCCAAAGCAAACTATAGAATCAATGCTATTCTTCTCAAACAACCAATGACATTGTTCAAAGAACTAGAGAAAACTATTTTTAAAATTTATATGGAACCAAAAAAGAGCCCAAATAGCCAAGGCAATCCCAGGCCAAAAGAACAAAGCTGGAGGCATCACATTACCCAACTTCAAACTATACTGCAGGGCTACAGTAACCAAAACAGCAAGGTGCTGGTATAAAAAGAGGCACATAGACCATAGACCAATGGAACAGAATAGAAAGCCTGGAAATAAGGCCACACACCTAAAACTATCTGATCTTTGACAAAGCTGACAAAAACAAGCAATGAGGAAAAGCCTCCCTATTAAATAAATTGTGTTGAGGTAACTGGCTACCCATATGCAGAAGATTGAAGCTGGACCCCTTTTTTACGCCATACATAAAAATGAACTACAGATGGATTAAAGACTTAAATGTAAAAGCCAAAACTATAAAAGCCCTTGGAGACAACCTAGGAAATACCATCCTGGACATAGGAATGGGCAAAGATTTCATGACAAAGATACCAAAAACAATCACAAAAAAGCAAAAATTGACAAATGGGATCTAAGTAAACTTAAGAGCTTCTGCACCGCAAAAGAAACTATCAACAGAGTAAACAGATAACCTACAGAATCAGAGAACATATTTGCAAATTATGCATGTGACAAAGGTCTAATATCCAGCATCTATAAGAAACAGACAAATTTAAAAGAGAAAAACAGCAGACACTGGGGTCTACTTGAGGGTGGAGGGTGGGAGGAGGAAGAGGAGCAGAAAAGATAGCTATTGGGTACTGGGCTTAATACCTGGGTGATGAAATAATCTGTACAAGAAATCCCTGTGACATGAGTTTACCTATGAAACAAACTTTCACATGTTTAGCCCCAAACTGAAAATAAAAGTTAAAATAAGCTCATTTCTTTTAAATAAATAAATCCCTACCCTAAATTAAAAAACAAAAAGTAAAAACATTGCTACTCAGTTCTAGCTAAATATTCCAGCCTGCTGAAAGCCCCAAGCCCAAGGTCTATTCTCTTGGCTAAAAAGAAAGATTATTAAGTGTCAAGGCGGGGGGAGGGGGGTGGTGGAGACATGGTCTTTGACTTTCTGAAGCTTTGAAGCAAACTGCAAAGGAGATAACTTTCTCACAAGGTGATTCAACATTGCTACTGTACCCTCAATAATCTCCTGGCCACGAAGCCCCACTGCATTTTGGGAAAAGCTGTATATGCTGTGCAACCTTCTGCAGAAAGCCAAAGAAGAGCAAACACTGTGGCGGAGCTGCAAGGAAACCCTAGCTGCCAACACACCAGGGACATTTCTCATGTACCACCATTCCCAAAGTACTAGGTAGAAAGAATTGTTCTGAATGAGGTCACACAATAAAATATAAAACCATTTTAAAAATCAACTCATTGAAGAGAACTGAAAAAAAGCCCAACTGTGCAACTCTTTCAGATCGTAGAGTTTTCATTTCTGAATTCTATTTATTGATGTTAAGAAGTGTCCCTACTTGATGCTGTCATTTTTTATAATAACGTGCTGTTACAACTGCAATGTGATTGGGGAAATCAACAGAGTTTAAGTCACCATAAACACATTAAAATTTAATTTTAAAACTCTCAAAACTACAGACAAAACCCAAACAGTGATAACACAAACTGGTGGCCTGTGAGCCGCCTCTGCCAGTCACACACTCCTGGGCCCAAAGCATGCTAAATTGCCTTAGTTCTTTTGTGCTCATTGCTAGCAAAAATTTTGATGACAAAGGATTGGCTTTTATAAAAAGCGGTGTGGAAAACAAAAGCAAAGACAAAATAGTGTGAGATCCCTCAGGTCAAGTCTTAGTGACAGTAGGAAGCAGATAAAACAAGTATCTGAATAATTTATGGCAAAGCATTCAGTGTATTGTTCCATGACCTTGGTAGCTTCACTATGTTCATTTGTGAAGCCTAGAACAGAAACTATTTTGCTAGAAAGAGAACTGTAGATGCTAGTAATTTCTGGAATAAAACGCTCTGGCCAATGAGGATCCATTTTTCCTTGGGAAAAAAGCTTTAATATTGGAGTCTAAAAATAAAAAGCCAGAAGCCCTCTCCAACTTCCCCAGGAAGAGTTGGGAGCTTTCTCTTTGATGCTCTCCACGTTAGAGAGTAGACATTCTTTCATATCTCTATTATATGTGGCATACAGGGTAAAAATTCCATGTAACATGGCAGACATCTGTCTGAATCTGTGACCTCCCGTTTAAAGGAACCATGTCTTTTTCATTTTTAAATGCCCAGCACTGTCACATTGCCAAACAGGAGTAGGGTTCAAAAATGTATGTTAAAGGAAGACATGGCTAAATAACATTAGGTTTTAAAAATCTGTATTCACTGTAGAGACATTATAGAATGCAGATAAACAAAACATCACTTGTAATTCAATCACCTCAAAATGAACATTAACATCCTAATGTAAATCCTAAAGACTTTTCTACTGGTATATACAGTCCTTGCTTTGCACAGCTAGTAGAGGACGACAGAAATAGCAGTGTAAGCTGAAACTGCAAAATGATCTGTCTTAGTTCATTCAGGCTGCTGTAATGAAATACAAAAACGGTGGCTTACAAACAACAGAAATTTACTTCTCATAATTCTGGAGGCTGGGAAGTCCAATATCAATGTACTGACAGATCAAGGCATCGTGTAAGGGTCTACTTTCTGGTTCAAAAGTGGAGCCTTCTACCTGTATCCTCCCATGGCAGGAGAGATGACCAAACTTCCTGGGGTCTCATTTATAAGGGGTCTCTTTTATCCCATTCAAGAGACTGCTGCCTTTATGACCTAGTCACCTCCCAAAGATCCCAACTCCTAACATCATCTCCTTGGAGATTAGAATTTCAACATATGAATTTAGGGGGGAACACAAATGTTTGGACCACTATATTATTTTAATGATCAATAGAGAATATTACAATTGTTCTGTGACCTCTCGAAGATTTTTTTCAAAGCACTGAAATCTCTGTTATTGTTGCCTATAACTGTGCAGGGAAATGAAAAAAATAGTAAAACTAATATTTATTCAGTACACTGTAATTTAAAGCATTAGAAACACTGAAAAGTTGAGAAACACTGAGAAGTCTTTTTAAATAAAAAACTTATGAAGAGTACTTTGAACAGTGCTTGCCTTCTTTTCCTTGTCCTATAACTTATGATATGGAGTGGGCATTTTTTCAAGGCTTTGGTGACTCATCACACCCCTTTCTAAGTATGGATCAGATTCTAGCATTTTATCCTTTGCATTTTCAATGTGAAATATCGGAGAGTTCCTTTACTGTGAAGTTATTTTTTGTGGTCATGTTCCCTGGTAAGTCTTCATCTTTTACATTACAACCACTTTCCTCATTTCTGTTGTTAGGTTGTCCATCTTCACTAGGTTCCTCTGGCTGCACATCTAGGATGGAGCAGTGCTAACATTCCCAGGGTCAGTGGTCTCTACTAGAATGCTATATTAAATTCACATCTGACTTCCAGCATTCTCATTTAGTTTTTTTTTTTTTTGCTGTACTTTTATCTTTCTTGGTCAATTCCCTCTTTCAAGTATCTAATTTTACACACAGGTTTATCAGTAGGAGAAAAGGAAGCAACACAACTGCACACCAGCAGGAACAGAATCACACACATGTGCAGGAACTAATCACTGAGAGCCTTGGAAAGAAGTGATGTATTGGTCATTGACTGTGATGTGCATCTGTTATTTACATAGCGATTTTTGAACTGAAAAGCTAGCAGCAATAAGCTTTGTATCTGCAAATTATAGAAGCTAATTTGCATATTATTTTTCACAGTAATATACTATAGTGACTGAAATTTGAACTGTGTTGTTGGGGAACTGGTATTTTACTAAACCATAGTAACAGAGAATGTTTGCATTTAAAACCCATCCAAAGTGATTGACTACAATAAAAGCTATTTACTATATATATTTATATCTACGCATACAAGTGTTTTAATATTATGCTATTATATGTATCTTTCAATGATTTGCTTTTTTCATTTTACAAAATTTCAGGACTATCTTTCCATACCAGTAAATCTATACCTATAGCATCCTTTAAAATAGGCCATGCAATATTCCACTGAATAAATATAAATAGGGTTGTTGTAGTGATTTAAGTGATACAATACATACAGTGCTGTTAGAATTGGGCCTGTCACATAGCAGGAACCAAATAAATGTTAATTAATATTATTATGAGCATAATTTGGCTCATAATATTATATGAGCATAACTTAGGAACCATCTAAGTATCTATCTTTCCTATTCATAGATACTTAGATGGCTCCTAAGTTTTAGCACAATATTATATTTCCTTGTACAAAGATCACTGTATGCTTGTAGTCATTGCTTTAAGAGATTAGCATAATCATGGTTATTCATACTCAAAGCAAGGTTCTTAGATCATAACTTCTCTTAAGTAGGAGAATATAGGAGCTCCAGCTAGTCTGGTTTGGAAGGAAAGGTGGAAACATAAACTCTGAGTTTCTGAGTTGAGATTCCTGTGGGCAAGACAGCCTGATGGAGTTATCCAGTAGGCAACAAAAAAGATACCCATCTTGAGTTTGTAAGAGTTGTAGAGGCTTGGTGGTTATCAGTGCAGAGGTGGGAATTAACATCTTGGTATATGAGATCCACCAAAGGAGAGCCAATGGGAAGAGACTGAAGTATAAAACCCTACGCAAAGTCAATATTAAAAAATGAACAATGAAAACAATAACAGTAAGACAACTAATATTCACTGAATACTTGCTTATGAGCTGGGTAATCTGTCAAGCACTTTGTATACATTATTTCGATTGATCTCCAAATAAGTGTCTTTATGAGGAATGCACTATTATTGCTGCTTTGGTACAGATTAGAAAACTGAGGTTTACAAAAGTTAAATAACTTGTCCAGGGCTACTTTAGGTAAAATGTGGTGCAGGCAGGGTTTATATAGATATAATATTATGATTCTAGGATCCATAATCTTAGCCTTTTGTATTTGTTATCATTATTGTGTAAAGAACTACCCCTAAACCAACATGCTTAAAACAGTTCATTATCTCGTGACTCCTATGTGTCAGGACACTAGGCATGGCTTAAAGTGATCCTGCTTCAAGGTCTCACTGAATTGTATGAAATCAATCAAGTATAAGCAATGAATAAAATTATACTCAAGTGTTGGTTGAGGCTGCAGTCTCACTTGAAGGCTTGACAGAGCTGAGTTACTGTCGGCCTTGGTTGCATGCCTCAGTCCTTTGAAAGCAAATAGGCCTCTCCACAGTTGCCTCATGGCACAGAGCTGACTTCCTCTTTTTGATTGAACATTCAATTGTATTGGTATAGAGCATGTGTTTAGGAGCCGGTTTGCTGAAAAGATCAACAAAATAGATAGACTGCTATCCAGACTAACAAAAAAGAAAAGAGAGAAGAGTCGAATCGATGTAATAAAAAATGATAAAGGGGATATTACCACCAATTCCACAGAAATACAAACTACCATCAGAGCTGACTTCCTTAAAGTGAGTGGTCCTACAGAGCAAGAGTAAGCAAGTGCCCAAGATGGACGCCACAGTCTTTTCTGTAACCTAATATTGGAAGCAACTTCCCATTATTTCTGCTGTATTCTCTTCATTATAAGCAAGCCAATAAGCCTAGCCCATACTCAAGGGGAGGGGAACATACGAGGCATGGCTACCAGGAGAGCCTCACCAGGTGCCGTTTAGGAGCACCTATCACTGCACTCTGAGAAGCTAACCAGAAGGACTCAGGAATGGGGAAATGGGTACTTGCACTTTAGTAAGCAATCCTCCAGAATTTAGATCATCATTTTAGTTCTTGGTTCTGCTGTGAGGAGAAAGGTTAACCTGGAAAGTACAGTTAAAAAAAAAAAAAAACTCACAAAACTAATCACTGAGGATTGAAAAAACACTTTGAAATTTTCTGAAAATTGAGGAGAAGCTTAATAGAAGCCTGCAAATGTGAAAGATGTATGATAACTTGAAGCTCTTCAACTTAAAAGAGAACAAATCATGGTGGCCTTAAACTGCAACATGCAGGATTTATACAGAAGGATAACGTTTTGATGGGAATCACTAAGAAAAGAATAGGAGGTCACTGTAATTTGCACACATTCTCACAAGGCTCAGTAGCGTGAGGATGGCATTTCTGAACTTGAGAGATTAGAACAAATGTCATAGGTTTCTTCTAGATTAAAGTTCTGACAAAAATTAAACAGCACTTTGTAAACGTTTGGCAGAAGACAGCCAAATCTTCCATATAAGGCCAACTCAATCTCCCTGAAAGTTAGCTTCTGTCAGCTCAAGAACTTTGTATGATTTATTGTCATTTGTTTGCAAGTAAGCCAGTTTTTATTTTCCTCCTTCTTGTTGAGAATCAGAGATGACTTGAACTGTTTTTCCATCAGTGGAGCCAGAGCAGTTGATCCTAGCTATATCCAGATGGTTTGCATTGCTTAGGCTGATTTCTGTTAAACTGTTTAATGTTGTTAATAATCCTTTTAATATATTTAAATTTGTGTAGAGAGTAAGGGGGGGCAGATATGATACAGATTGGAAGTTGCAGCTCCTGCAGGACTTCTGTCGGTTTGTTAAAATCCAACTGTGTTCTCTAATACTTGTTCCAATTTTGCTGAACCCGCAACTCACCTCTTCCTTTAAGCTGTGGCTCTCAACTGCAATGGTTCATTTAATAGGGACATTCAGGGAATGTGGACCTTACTGCTTTGGAAGTGTAAGTTTTAACATGAGATGCATGCTTTAGAAAAATAAAGTTAACCATAGCCTACTCAGTAGAGGAAAATGCAAGCTATGAAGAAAAAAATATTAACAAGATTGTCTTTCACATTCAATGAATTCCAGGCCTGTCAATTTTCATTCATAAATATCTAATATCAGTGCCCTCTAGCCCATATCACAAGGCATGGCCCTAACTTCATCCTCAATGAGACCAACAAAGGCTTCCTGGCTGGCTAGTCACTTTGCTTTCAACTTTACCCCTATAAAGATGATGAACCAAGATGAGAGGCCAGGAGTTTGAGACCAGCCTGGACAACATAGTGAGACCTCCACATCTACAAATTTTTAAAAATTGCTGGGTGCAGGGGTACGCACTTGTAGTCCCAGCTATTTGGGATGCAGAGAAGGGAGGACTGCTTGAGACTGGAAGGTCGAGGCTGCAGTGAGCTATAATCATGCCACTGCTCTCCAGACTTGGTGACAGAGAAAGAGGCTGCCTCTATACAAAATAATAATGAATAAAAATAATCAGTATGATAATTAACAAGTATTGGTAGATTTCTTTTGGGTTAGGCACAGTGCTAAATGCTTTCCATGATCTAATTTACCCTTCACAATAGCATAAGGTAAGTTTTATGCCTGTCACCATTTTAAAGATGAGAAAATTAAAGCTCAGAGAGTTTAAGCAACTTGTTCAAATCATAGGCAAGTTCTATCCCTCCCATTCAACCAGAATGTGAATGCAAACCATGCCATTTTGCTGATTAAAACCCCTATTGTCTCACTGGAACAAACAAAAAGAAGCAAAATTTCCTTAGCAAGGCGTTTAAATAGTAATAATCACAGGAAAAAATTTAGTACTTTCTATGTGCTCAGGGTTTCAGCTATGTGGTTACAAGTCCTTACCACAACACTATAAGATATGTGTGCTTTTCACTGTGGTGGATGAAGAAAATGGTGTCTCAGAGGAATTTCCATGGTCAAAACGTTATTAATTGGCAGAAATGGGATTCCAACCGAATATGTTTGATCCCAGTTCTGCATTTTCCCTTAGGCTGCTCTGCCTTTCCTATAGCCTGACCTCTGACAGTCTATGTGAGTTCACATTCCCTCATTTCCTTTTCTCCCTTTGTTCTACTCCTATACTCAAGTAATTCTGGAACACTGGCCATTTCAGAAAGACTCTCTTCCCTATGCCCCATATTTACCTTTTTTTCTTGTTTACTTAGCAAGCTTCTACATATCATCTCAGATGTAGTTCAAACAAGCTTTTTCTTATGAATCTTTGTTTGATCTTCCTCCCTCCATCCTCTCTTGCTAGAAGATAACTGCTTTATTTTCAATGGTACTTTGTAAATAGTTGTGACGAAACAGCCACCTGATTTTATTATGAATGTTGGTTTATAATAGACTATGAGGAATCATATATTAATTCATTTTGTTCAAGTAATTATTCTGAATGCCTACTGATGTGTCTTAAATTTATCTCTGTTTTCCCAGCTCTTAGAACAGGGCTTGACACTTACATGTTTTAAAAAACGGTTGTATAAATAAATGACTAAATAAATGGAGGCTTCACTCCATAACGTGAAGGGGCTGAATCAACAGCAGTCATTTCTGAATCAGACGACATGGCTTCTGAAATATGATTTGCCATGATTCACTTTCCTTCTCCATTCATAGACAGGGCCTCCTTGATTTAAATATCGTTTTTTAAAAGATGCATAAAATAGATGATAAACCCTTCTACCTCCTGAAAGTTGCAAATACAAAGGGAAGTTTTGGAGGTCATTCCAACAGAGTGATGCTTCAAATCCTGGGCTCTCTCTGTCTCATCTACCCTGTGTAATCTGGCATCCAAACTACAAATAATATGCAGGCATGTCTGACAGACAGGACAAGGATAGGGGCAGAGAAGCTGCTCTCTTCATCCTTTCTCTTAGGACCAAGAATTTTATTTCTGTCCACTCTCATCTGGCAGCACCATGCATCTCTCTTGCCTATTCCTTGCCACTCAGCCTTTCCCCCTAAGTTGCCCAATGATCCCAGGCTCTCAGCAGCACTGACCTGCCCCTGCTCTCCCTGGTCACACCTACTCTGTCCCCTTCATCAGGGTGGGAAATACAGATGCCCGGTGGGCAGGTTCGAGATCCACACAGACCAGGGAACAAAAGCAGCTGCTCTCTGTTTCTCATTGCTGTCCCTGGGAGCACACCTCCTGCCCATGCCTGAGGTCAGCTGGGGGATGTAAGTGTGCATGGTGTGCACACATTCGTGTGCTGAAGGAAATACAAGGCAGTATTTGAGATCAGACCTGTCTGTTTGCTATTTGAGTACTCCAGCCAACAAGGATTCAGTATTTTTCAGGCCACACCATATATATTTACACACATACATACACACACAACTACTGTTTCTTGCTCAATTTTAATAATAATAGCTATTATTTCTAGAACTCATTTATGTCAGACACTGTGCTAAGTGCTTTGAATGGATTATCTAATTTAATCTCTACAGCCACCCTCTGAAACAGATTTTATCATTATCCTCTTTTACAGAGAGAGAGAGAGAAACCAAGACTTAGGAGAGGTAAGACACTTGTCTCTCATTACACAGCAGGGAAGCTGGGCTTTGAGTTCAGCCATTGTAGTCAGCTTCCCAGCCTGTAGGCTTGACGTTCTCTAAAGTCATTGCCCTGGAGCTGGGATTCAGTTAAGTGGATGTCCTTTCATACAAGTTTCATGGACTTTCTCTTGATGAGCGCAAAAACCTAAGGAAGAGACTTGTGATGAGGACGCGGCCGTGAGCTGAGACTTATTCTTTATGAGAATGACCTCTGTGGCACTTCTTGTTTATCTATGAATTCTTGTTTGTCCTAAGGGTACTGAAGCATAAGAAACAATGAGACAGAATATAGATTGAAATACTGACAGAACAATGGCATAATTAGTTTATCCAAAGGAACCCAAGCCAACTACAATTTGGCTTGGTTATGCATGGAAATAGAATCTATCTCTGCCAGCCCCATTAGCATCACCATAAAAAAAGCACTCAGACCACGGCTGGCCACTGAATTGGACCTTGGCAGCTTATACAATTATTTTCTATGTGTCATATATGAAACTGGTGCTAGTCCATTACTGTCAGTGGGATGCACATTAATATTTATTAATTAATTCCACAGACATTTATTGAGTGCCTACTGTGTTACAGGTACCAGGTCAGGTTCTGTATGCAGTACCCCAGTTAAAAACTATGATTTTTGCCCTCCTCTAAGAGTTCATTATCAAGAAGGATGGGGGTGGGAGGAGATAAAGTAAGATAATTAGAGGTGGGCGAACTAAGGCTATATGCAGTATAAAGCACTCTCTTGTTTTGGAGATGAGTGGTCATATTTTTATAAAGTCATTTGAAAAGCCTTCAAGGAGGAGGGGTCCTTTTATACGTAATAAAAGGGTAGGAATTTAAAGGCAGAAATGCTGAGGAGGGCATTCAAAGAAAAAAGAACGTCATACTTAACAAGCTGCATAAATTAGACTAGGCAAACAAAGTTTGGGCAAAGTTTTTGTTGTTGGTTTTGTTTTTGTTTTGAGACAGAGTTTAGCTGGTTACCTAGGCTGGAGTGGAGTGCAATGGTGGGCCTCGGCTCACTGCAACCTCCACCTCCTGGGTTCAAGCGATTCTCCTGTCTCAGCCTCCAAAGTAGCTGGGATTACAGGCATGTACCACCACTCCTAGCTAATTTTTGTATGTTTAGTAGAGACAGGGTTTCGTCATGTTGGCCAGGCTGCTCTCGAACTCCTGATCTCAGGTGATCCACCTGCCTCAGCCTCCCAAAGTGCTGGGATTACAGGCATGAGTCACCATGCCCAGCCAAATTGTTTTAACTTAGCCAAACTGCTTCACCTTTAGAGGAGCATTTTAAGTTGTTAATAGGATCTCTTGGAAACTTTTTTTTTCGTACTCACATGTATTATAATTTATCACATATGAAACATTGGTAGTATTTATAGAAGCAAAATTAAACAGACTCTTTATTAATGACTCCCTCCTTAGGTCTCATAAACACGGAAAAGCTTGTCTTTAAGTATATTGTCTCTGAAAAGTTAATATACTCTCTAAATGCTTCATTTAAAATGATTTACTTTATAAATGCATGCACTGAAAGAAAAGAGATTTGAGCAATATACACCACAATGTTAAATTAACTATGATTGTTTCTAAGTATTGGGACTATGGTCAACTTTCTTTTTCTTGTTTGTGCTTTTCTGAGTTTTTCAAATCCCTAGTAAGAAAGATGTATTTCTTCTATAACCAATCAAAAGCACAAAAGTTACTCAAAATAACCCTTTAAATGTTATGTTTTTGAGACAGAGTCAGAGTCACTCAGCTTTTGCATTTAACAAATAGTTAAGTCCCACTCACTGTCCTTGGCATTATAGATACAGAAGCAATTCAGACAAAATTCCCTTACAGTGTTTGCAGTCCACTGAGAAAAAAAGAAATGAAATGACTTAACTAATAAATTTAAAAATATAGAATACTATATTTTAGGAATAAGTAAGGTTCTGTGAAAGAGAGTAATGGGAACAAACAAATTGGTAGGAGGGTTTAGAAAGAATAGCTCAGAGAGGTTGCCATTTGGGTTGGATCCTAAGGATGAGTAGGGGTCAGGCTAGGAAGAGTTTCCAGGTGTGGTGGACAAGAATGTGTGACCCTTGGGGACAACTTGCCACAGTGGCAGGAAAAATGACACTAACTTACAACAGATTTAATGAAGGTAAATGAGAAAAGTTTATCAGAGCACCACATTGAAGAGAAAAATAGTCTGGTATACAATTATTTTGGATTTCTCCTCCTCAACAGTATTGTGACTGTTATTTAATGTCATGATTATTTGGTTTGCTATATTCATTACCTTCCTTATCAAATTACATAATAGCACCAAAACAACGAATGCTGCTGGCTATTTAAAAAGAAAGTTGTGCTAAGGTAGTGTGATTATTTAACCTGAGAGTTTCAGGTGAAAATGTACCTGCCCTACAATGTTAATTTATTCAATTTCTAATGTCTTTACAACTCTACAGGAAAGTATTTTCTCTCAAATACCCTTACTGCCATACTTCTTACATCATAGAAAGAAGCCAGGGTTTTCACATAATCAGGGGTTATCCCCCAGAGTCAATTCTGGTTGATTTGGAAGATATTTTTCTTAATTAAACATACCTATTTATTCTTAAAGAGAAAAAAGAACCTAAATAAGTAGGGAAAATAGAAAGAGAAAAGAAATCCCACCCTGTCAAAATTATGTACTAAGCTGTACTGCTGGAATTATAGATCTGAAAGAATCAACCACATAAAGATCTTCTGAAGTAAGTTTCCACTACTAAGTAAGTAATTTGAAATTTGGCAGAATGACACATTCCCTTGCGGGTCTCATCCACCCTATCAATCCTCATGCAATAGAAATTCACCATTACTTGGAGCATGCTGGTACAAAGGGCCAGGCCAGCGCCTGAAGAGATTAATTCTTTCCTATTCTGAAAAGAGCTAAAAAAAGAGCTAAAGCACCAACCTCCTAATGCTCCCAGGAAACCAATGCTTTGAGATTTGGTGACAATAGTGACCTTTAAAAATCTTGGGTCCTTAAAGCAGATAAGGAGGGTAATAATAACTATTATTATCTGATCTTTTTATATTAAAGTACAATGCAATAATTTACTAGTCTGCTCACCAAGTGGCAAAAGATGAGACTCACCTCTAATTAAGTATCAGTTGGGTACCTTGCCATTAGGGAATGAAGTTAGGTCAATATATTTTTTATCTGTACTTGCGAAATATCTGTGATGGGAAAAACCACTGTCTTCCTTGAAGCAGGATGGGAAAAAAACAAATGTCTACCTTCTTTTTTCCTTTTTACATTCTAAGAAGTGTTTTATTTGGTTCTTCATTAGAAGCTATAAATTATAGATATAGCACACACATAGTAGGCGTTCTTGAGTGTTTTTGAAAATCCACTTCATTGTATTAAATAGGAATGTGGTGACATCATCCTCTGTTGAAAGAGTCCTATCAAATTCTCTGTATAGCTCTGAACTAAAATGCTACAGACAACTGCTTAATCTTCCAAAGAATTCTTACAGTGTAGGAATAGTTTCAGAGGGCAATTCCTTTTCTTTTCTGTTTTCCAAGCAATATCAGCCTTCCTGTCAACAGCAGTGTTTGAGATGTTTGGGGCTTTACCTTTGATGAATACATGACATGCCACATTCTATGGGTCTACAGATTCATCACTCTCTAAATTTATAGGGATGTATGCAGTGTGATTTGATAAATTGTTTTGTTTTGCTTTTCATCACTCACACACTATTGAAAGGACGCTCTCTGTATATCTTAGGGACCATCTATCAAAAATAAGGCTTGCGGAGAACAAATAAAAAGCAGTAAAAACTTGTTGAACTGATAACTATATAATATGAATGTGTCATCTCTGAATATGAAGGACCACTATATGAGGCTCATATTTTATTTTTTAGCAAGTTTACATATCTGTTTCCCAGTGGTTTAAACTGCATTTTTGGTTCAAATCTTTGCAAAGCTTCCCAAGTGTCTTTGGGAAAGAGAGTGCTATAAATTAAAATGATTATCAATCCTACTAAATCTATTCCTTTTACTGGCATTTACTTAGGAGATCCGTGCCTCCTATAATGGATTGGTTTGGCAACTTACTTGACATACTAGTACATGAAATAAGAAGTTATAGGAACTTGATACTGTTTTGGTTTTGTTTTTAAAGGGAAAAAAAAACCTCTATTAAACTGACAAGTAAATTGACCAAAAAAAAAAAATAGTTAAAAAGAGAATACTAAGACTTTATAATTGCTGAACGTGTCATCATCAAGGGGAGAATGATAGTGATTGCATTTATAAATTAAAATTCTATTTATATTTCATCATGAGTAGTACAAGTTTCCTCTAATTAATAAAATGTCCTCCATTCAAGGCCAATAACGACTATGAGTCCATGAAAATATGCTTGAATCCCATAAAGAAATGGCTTTATAGATTACAGGATCTAAATTTCTTACTAGAGACGGCATAACAGTCAGTAACTCTGCTAAACAGATATTATACTTAAAATGGGTACCATTTTGTAGATATTAGGTTATCTTCAACATAACAGATGAGAAACCTACTTTGCCAATATATAGTACACAATGAATGATCTGAAAAAATAACTTAAATAATGAAGATATCAAATTTGCCCTTCTGACAGAAGACAGAGAGATTGATAATTCCAGAGCTGTTGATGGCATGGGGCAAATGGGAATTGTTATATGCTAGTAGTACCTTTCAGCTTTATGAAGAATTAGGTATATCACATTGATACAAAATGATTTCTAAGTCATATTGTTAAGTGAAAAGGTAAGTTACAGAATAATAACTATGTTCAATTTATGTAAATAACTCCCCCTCCCTGTACATACAAAATAAATGCAAAAACGAAGATCCAAACGGTTTCATATCAAGCTATCAATAGAGCTTGGAGCAGGGGTAGGGGCAGGAAAAAGTGCAAAATGTAATGGCTTTTCACTTTTTACTCCATATCAACTAAACTTTTTACAGCAAGAGACACCCTCATATTTCTTATATAATCATTATTTTAAATAAAGCATAGCTTTTTAAAAACTTGTTGGATGAATTACCTCATTCACAATTTGCAAAGAATTCCAAAGCAGGAATAGACACCATTTCATTTCATTGAATTTAGACTATGTTTGCAAACTGTAGTCTAAGCCTTAGGGGTTTCTAGAGTTCTTTCTATGGAGGGAATGAAGGCTTTATACATAGACACACACACACACACACACACACACACACACACACTCCTCCCCACTAACTCTGGAAGTTTCTTATGTAATCATTATTTTAAAGAAAACATAGCTTTATAAAAACTTGTTGGATGAATTACCTCATTAACAATTTTGCACAGAATTCCAAAGGGGGATCAGATATCGCTTCATTCCACTGAATTTATGGTTTGCAAACTGTGCTCCAAGCCTTACTCTAGACTCTGGCTTCCAGATTTGCCTTTTTGTTTCATAAACTAGAATTAATTTTAAGATTGTGTGTGAGCAGTGTTTCAGGACTTAAAAATGCTTAAGGGCTACTCCAACTCCAATTTGTCCCTGCAACAACACAACAACACAACTGCCACACCCTAGTGGCAGAACTCAGAGAACACTGTTGTCTGTGCCCTGCCCTGTTGCCCTCTAGCACATGGTCGCTCTGTAACACTTGGGTTCCACTCATTTCATATGCCTACCCCTCACCTGAAAGTCAGAAACAGCTAGCAGTAGAGCCAAAGCTAGGAGACCACCGCCCTTTACACCAGCGTTCGTATTCATTTCCTCTTACATGTTTACATTTATTTTTCAATACCATATAAAAGAAAAATTATGTAAAGTGTTCTAGGTTCTTTAAGAAGGATAATCTTTATAGGTGATGATCTAAGTAGACAAAATGAGAAAAAGATAAGTTTCTGCTATTTTCCTGGAGATAAAAAGGATGGCCAAACTAATTAATAAAATGACATTTATTACAGTCAGTAAAATATAACACTAACTGAGTACAAAATAGCTTAAATGAGTCACCTCCCCCACCCAATTAAGAGCTGACCCACAAGACCCAAGAGGACCATAACTCAAAGGAGCCGGGAGCGCCACTCATTCTGCAGGAACCAAACTCAGCAGCACATTCTCCCAAGAAACAGCTCGCTGCCACTGTCAGCTGCAGAGACAAACTGAACCAAAGACAGACAGTTACAGGCCCTGAGAGGGCAACGACAAAGCTGCTCAACTGGGTTTTAGTTACTATCACACAATGAAACAGGTCAGTGAGATAACAACCTGACATAGATGCCTGACCCTCACGTAGGTCTTTGCTCTTCCCTTCCTTTCACAAGGCTTTTCCCTGCTCCGAATTTCTTGTCTTTTTTTAAAAAACCCTGTTGTTAGTATCACTTATTTTAGCTCTGAATGATACACTAGCCAGTGCTGTGGCTTAATTATTTCCTTGTGGAGGATGTGTCTTCCCACCTGGATCATAAACACAAGGAGAGCGGGATCATGACTTGTAAGATCTATGCAATAAGCGAAAAGGTAAGTTAGAATAACAACTATATTCAATTTATGTAAATGCCTCCCCCCATGTGTATGCAAAACAAATGCAAAAATGAAGATCTAAAAGGTTTCAAAAATGAGGATATGAAAGTAGTGAGTTATAGAATAGTAACTATATTCAATTTATGTAAAAGCCTCCCCCTCCATGTATACACAAAATAAATGCAAAAATGAGGATATGAGAGGTTTCATATCACACTACCAATAGAGCTTGGGGCAGGGTGGGGGCAGGAAAAAGAGTGCAAGACAAAAGGGCTTTTCACTTTTTACTCTGTTATCAACTAAACTTTTTACATCAAGACACATCCTCATATTTCTTATGTAATCATTTTAAAAAAATAGCTTTTTAAAAACTTGTTGGATCAATTACTTCATTTACAATTTTTCATAGAACTCCAAGGCAATGGAATGAGGTAGCCAACATATAATCAGTTACCTTTAATTAAAGGAGATTGCCCTTAATAATAAGGGGTGGGCATCATGTAATCAGTTGAAAGGCCTTCAACGCAAAATCAAGTTTTCCCTGAGAAAGTAGAAAATCTGCCTCCAGGCTATAGCATTAACCCTTGCTAGAGAGTCTCTAGCCTGCCAGGCTGCCCCATGGATTTTGAACTTGACAGCTCCTGCAATCCTACGGGCCAACTCCTTAACATAAATTATATACATATAAAATATAATATATGTGTGTATGCATATATTCACACACATACACACACATACATATATCTCCTACTGGTTCTGTTTCTCCAGAAAACCCAGATGATACAGGGAGGGGACAAGATGCAAGGTTCTCTTATTTTGGAACTTACATTTTTCTAGGGGAAAATTAAAAATTACTTAAATATATCAATAGTCAAAAGCAATATATAAGTGCTAGAGCTATGTAGAAAATAAAACAAGATAAACATGACTGCCCATGAGTGGTGAGCTACATTCAGACTGGGTGGTCAGAGGTGTCTCTGAAGCTGTGACATTTATGCTGAAATAGGAGTTGACATTCTCATTACTTTTTTTGTTCCTTCCATAGATCTTGCATAAAGTAATTTGCATAGTATGCACTCAATACATTATTTTGAATAAATAATGAACAGATTAATGATACCATCTTGTAGAAGATTGGCCATTCTAATTTCAGGTAACTGAGAAACAAGCTGAGTTTAAGACCTTAATGAGCAGAAAGTGCTTCCTCTAAGCTGAAATTACACCAACCTGAAGCTGGAGGCTCTTGTTTCTCACTTGATTAATGAATGGAGGTGACCGACTAAGGCATTTTGGGTATCCAATTGCTTTTATCTCCACTCATTTGAAGACAACATAGGCACGACACCGACACCGTTGGTAGACAAAGCCCAAAGCAAAACAAATATCCCTTTCTGACTCTATTATTCCCCCTTCTTAACTCCCTCTTCACCTTCAAAGCAAAAACACACCACTACTCTGAACCTACCAGACTTGAGGGGTTATTCATGAGAAACAAAAGATCCTATATTTCATCTTTCCTATCTATAATTCTTCCTATCTGATGTCGGTGTGTTTTTATGAGGGGTAGAGGAAAAAACATGGAGAAAAAGTTGGGATTCCTCCAAACCTGAACCTAAGAGACTTCCTTATCATCCAAGAGCTGTGACTCCTATCAATGAGAGGAGATTTGGGCCAAGTAACCATTTCAGATGGTGTGGCAAGACACAGGCGTGACTCTCAAGGAATGTTGACTTGGAATTTATGTTTCTTGGCAAAGATAAGCTGACTTCTGGGTGTGAATGTAATGAGTATGTTATGGCTAAAGACCAAAGTGGGTGAAAGGCAGAGCAATCATCAATGAGTGAGCCACCTTTGGTTTCTTCTTTTCCACGATTTCTTGGATTGCAAGTTTTCAAGTAGTATATAAGAACTGGTGTTTAATCCTGCTTAAAAATATTTACTCTGTGTAGTTGAGCTCTGTGCATGTCAATTATGAACAGAGTAGTCACAGTCAAAGGCAAGGGGGAAAAAAAAGCAAATGAAGTACAATGACAACATTACAACACTGACTTCAGAAGCTGTACATAAAAAAGCCAGACTCAGAATGGTCTTTAACTGCATCTCAAGAGGAATCATTCTGGGTCTCTGCAGCTCAAAATCTAGATGACCAGGCAAAATAAGCCCATGTGAAGCCATTCCATAGCGGGGTACTTGGAATGATGGACCATGGGGCAGGGAAAGGTGCTGGCTTCATTAAAGGTTGCAAAAGTATTTCTGGTAAAGTTAAGACTTAAAACAATGATTCTGCCTGCTGCTCGGGATTAACTGAGTGAGTTAGGACTGTGTTCTTGGTCCTGTTGCAGACTGTCACTCCGAGACCTCTTCCCTTCCTGCCTTGAGCTGTGATGCGGAGAGCATGTGCAGAGGCTGCTGCTTTGAACCACAAGGTACTTTGCACAATTTTCAAGCAGATTCTCGTAGGCAGTAGAGGTTGACCAGAATAGGGAGTGTGTGGAGAGATAAGAGGTGGTGCTAAAGAGTTAACTAAGGTCTTTGCTCTGAGAAACAGAATGCTTTGCCCAATAGACTCGAAAAGGATTTCCATAGCAGTATGGCTGTGTGTCAGGATGGGTTCAAAAGTGGTAAGACGAGATTTTTTCAGCAAAGAAGAAAGGAGAAGGAAAGGCCATGTTATGTCAAGCAGAGATAATGACACTCATCTAGAGTCCCGAATCACAGATTTTTAGAATTAAAATGGACAACAGAGATAACTGAGTTCTTCACCTTCCTTGTTTCAGTGATGAGCTTGACACCCAAGGAGAAGCCCATTTCACCTGAAGAAGGCCCACCTTTCATCCACCATGAACAGGTACTTCTATTCTGCAACTGGAGACTACCCAAGCCTGTCATCATTTCTTGATAGGAGAACATTTATAAAGCTCGCCCTATGCCCAGTTTTTCAGTGGTATTATGTCAAGATACTATTTATAACTGAAACTCTTGCTTTTCACATTGCCCATGTCAGCCTACAATGGTCCCAGCTTCACACTGATCCAAACTATGTACCTAATAATTACCATGCCAGTGGTAGTCACCACCATTTATTGAGGGGTGACAACATGCTAAGCACTGTGGTAGGAACTTATAGGCAGTAGCCCAGGGAAAGACATTAGGCTATATATATTTATCAGTAGGCTTCCCCTGTAAGCCCAACACTGCCAATGATCTGCTGGGTGCAGAACATTCTGTGCAGCCCTACACATCTCCTCTCTGCCCCAAACATACACACACACCGTAAAGGCTCAAGCTACATATCTTGTCTCCCCCTTTGCTCTAGTCTTGTGGAGTTTCTCCATTTTTGTGGGTGCTCGTACCCCAGAAAAATTTTATGGGGGCTGTGACCTGTTGTGATTTACCCTCACCTTGTTTTTAGATAAATTTGTTTGGACAATCCTGTCCTGCATAATGTACACTCCATTTTTTTCTAATCCTAAATCTTGATCAAATTCCCCTTGGTCTTCAGTTCCGTTCAGGAAGTGGAATGCTTTTGTCATGTCCCTGTTTGAACTTGATTTCAGATGGCTTCTCATCACCTCCAACCCCTTTTGGCTCCTTCCCCATGAACGACTTTCCACTGTGAACAAGCTAATAGGTTTCAGCCTGTAGCTAACTGCTCCCTTGCTCTGGACCTGGTCCTCCCTTCGTTTTGTGTGGCTGCTACATTAACACTATAGCCACGTCCTGGGAGCAAATCTTAACAATACATGTTTGAATTTGTGCAATTCTTCCCATTGTAAGTTGAATGTGGGAGCCAAGGAGGAACACATAACTCAAACAAACCAGTATCTTAAACAGAATTACGACCTGTAGGTAATTAATGATTCTTTTGTTTGTTCTTTCCTGCTCTGAGTAAGATATTAGCCACCATTGAGTCCTTAACCATAATAAACGGGCAGACGAGGTGACAGTGGAAACAGGTCCTTGATTAAAAATCTATGCCCTGCAAACCTACAAATTAGAGAATCAGAATAGACGGAATAGAGTTTCTCAGCAAATGTAACCATTGCCGCAGACTGTTCAGAAAATAAATAGCCACAGGTTTAAAGGAGGAGAGATGAGTGATGACTGGAAAAGGACAAGATATGCTTTAAAATGATTATATCTGATATCCACCTAAATCTTCAAAAACAGCATAATATATCCAGTCTTGAAGAATGACCAATAGCCAGCTCATATGCTCTTTTTCACCCCTTCCCTCCACTTGGCCCTCTGAAACTGAACAAGGTTTTAGTACCTTGTTGACAGAGGCAAGAAGTGAATGATCGACACTAATGGGATTTTTAATCTTCAACCTAATTAACTTTGTTAAAATTAAGGCTTACTAGGAAGAATCCGCACAAAGAAATTAATTAAAGCAATGGAATTTTTGCTGGATTTAACAGCTGAGTACTGATTATATTTATAATGCACACAGAGACAAATACTTCCGATTCATTTCCATTTTTCTTTTGTTGCTTTGGTGTTTCCATTTTCAAGAATGCCTATGTTCCCATACTTGAGGGTGCACACCTTTGTCACCAGCACAGGAACCGCACTTTACTGTAGAGTGGGATTTCCCTGCCTGTCAATGCCACCATACCCTTGACCTTGTTGGATGTGATTTGCCTACGCCTGACAAGTTATCTGGCATATGGCAAGTTTGAAACATATTTGCTGAAAGAATAAATGAGTAGATAAGGATAACTTTAAATACTTGATGGGAATAAGAGGTAGCAATGATGCTCCAGCTTATTTTTTTCACCTTGCGGTTATTACATGAAAAAAGGCAAAGATAAAAAGAGTGGGCATTTTCTTTCTTGCAGAAACTAAACAAGTTGATTTTTACAATGCCCCATAGTGCACAGGAGAGCCTTCTCTTTCAGGGCACCTAGCTCTAACCAATGAAAATCCATGTATATACCTAAAGTGTTCTTAATGAAAAGAAAAAAAAACTTTGCTTTGGATCATAGAGAAATGAAACATTTCAGATGATTCAACTTTGTATAGCTGGAACTACCATCGCAAAATATCCTGGATAACAACATTTGTAAATGCTGTCACAAATTTTCTTGACTTAATGTTATTAAGTCAACCAATGAACCTAAAGTGTTCGTAATTAAAAGAAAAAAAAAAGGTTTGCTTTGGATAACAGAGAAATGAAACATTTCAGATGACTCAACTTTGTATAGCTGGAACTATCACAAAATATCCTGCATAGCAAGATTTGTAAATTCTATCACAAATTTTCTTGACTTAATGTTATTGCACAATGATCACAATTTAAAGATTTCTTTTTATGACTGGGAGTCATCACCATGAATAGCCATTATTAAATGATAGGCTGTAAAACAATGATACTTTCAGTCCACTGAGTTTCATAGGGTTGTAAATTAGAGCATTTTTCTTACATTTCTTTACATGAACATGGTGTTCTTCATGGAAGTAAAATTTGCAGAACCACCAGTTATATACTTGGCCCTCCTGATATACCTAGACTCAGTTACTAGTGTTCATTTCAAGAACAAGTTCTTAACTGTGTAGAAAGGTATAAACTCACTTTGAGTAATTTATTCCTCCTAAGCTAGTCCTTCTGCTAGGTCTTTCATTTAAACAGTAGATTCTAAATAAATATGCTAGCACAGTGATTGCAACAGTAAGGAAAATTGTGTTATAGTCCCCTCATTCTGTATAAACCCCTGGAATTTTTATTTATATTTAAAATTTTTAAATATTAAAATAATGAAAACTGCAAGGTGTGCTTTTTTGTTTGGTAAATACAAATTTCAGTTCATGCATTATTTTATTTTTTTTTTATTATTTGATTATTACTTATTCATTATTATTATTTAATATTTTACTGATTTTAAGTAACATCTATAAAATTAATATTTATTAATTTTTAAAACCAAAATATTAAGAAAATACATATTATTAATTATTACTTAACTATCACTAAATGATTCTGTCATATAGAATAAGCATTAGCATTCTGGGGGTCAAACACACCAGGTACAACACTGAAACAAAGGTGATTGATATGCGGAGTTTGAGAGCAAGAAGTGGGAGTGTGTCTGTTCCTTAGAGGACGCACTTGAAATTCCAGGTTTGATCTCAGGGTTACCCACAATAGCATATACCTCGGTCCTGACTAAGGGCTCATATACTTTTCCCGCTGAGATTTACAAAAAATGATTTTTGTACACAGCTCCAAGGCCAGCCCTTAGAGGTCTATGATATTCTGTACTCTTCTACATCCTAGGAGCATATACTCGAGAGGGGTCTCTGATCAAAATCTCTCAGCACAAACTCAGAGCTCCTTGAAGGCAGGGGCTTGTGTTTTTTATTTCTCAACTCCCTAGTCCTGACACAGTGCAGTGAACAGCAAATGTGTTCTAAGCATTGACAGAATAAATAAACAAATGAATAGATTTCAAACAAAACAAAGGTCTTTTAGTATGCCAACCCATACCTTACTTAAAATTTATCCAATTTACCTATTGCTTGTCTTCAGTTTTATGTGAATTATTTTCTCCACCATTCATTAATTAATATTTATGGGGTACATAATCTAGGGTGGCACTATTTTAAGTAGTGAGAATATAATCATTGAACTGGACAAAGTGTTTTAGTCTCATGAGTAAAGTAGTTCCTGATGACTAGGTAAAATGAGGTACTATCTTAAGCATTAGCACACCCATGTGCACCTGCCTGTACTTGCTAACGCAACCTTGCCAACCATTTAGGACATATGGACTAAATGGAATTAACCTTTGAATCGCATTGAATGACCTGGGTTTTATACACTGTGAGACCATCCAATGCAAAACCTCTGAAGAACCCCTGAGATTTAGAGTTGAATTGAAATTTTGCCCTACTAATTATACGGGACAGTGACAGTGGGTCTGGACTCACTTGTATACTCTAATTAAATTTACCACCTGGCACTTAGTAGACCCTCAATAAATATTTATTAAATGAATTAATCATACAATACTCATAATGGCTCATTTGTGAGATATTAATAATATATAAAATTCTCAGTAATGTATTCACAATTGCAACTTGATTTCTCTTACAGTCTTAATTCAGTATTAAATTGGCATTTGCGTCTGTTTTCTTTGACTAGTTAACGGCATTAAAACACTGCTTTCTTCCCCCAAGCTTTCAATTTAAATATGCTAGCAGAAATTCCTATTAATTCCATTCCAAGTATTTTCACAAAACTGATCCACCATAGCTGTCTGCTAATGATGCATCTGTCATTTTATTGACACTCCTAAACAGCTTTATTCTCTTTTCTAATTAAGAGACAAAACTGGTATTGTCAGCTGATGAATCGACATTTGGGGGCTTTTGTTCTAATGTAAAAGGCAACACATTATGATGCTAAAACAAAAACTCAGGAACGTTAACAGAAAAGCCCACTAGACAAAATATATTTACATGTACGATTTGAATTAAGCTTGTTATAAGCCTAATCGTCATACAATATTTTGAGTTACAGGGAAAAAATATACACTGTGGCAAAATATAATCAAAACAAAAAGTGGCGGTTCCTACCCTAACTGGCCATTAAAATTCAGAACTAAGCATTCTCATGTGCTTAACAGACAATAAAAATCCTAACAACAACAAAGAAAAAACTAAACCTTTTAATGCCAACCAAAATATTGTGCTGGAATATAAGTTGTCATAGAGGTACTGGTAACATTTAAATAACAGCTAATAAGAGCTAAAAGTTCTTATGGAAGAAAACACAGAAATGAGATAAACAGCACATATTTAAGAGCCAAAAAAAGAAAGCAGTGATTTCCTGGTGATTATATCAGCTAATTTCCAGAGAAATGACAATTACGTACAAGTACAGGACTAACAGCTTCCCAGAACATTCTCAAGCAACTGAGGAGGACAGGCCATAAAAGCTCTATCGCCATCACATTAAAAATCTAATCTAAAATCATTGCATGTCAGAAAATTAAGGATTCATCAAAATATTCCCAAAGGTAACGTGATGGAAGGAATGCATAAGAAGGAATCACATTCCTTGGTTTTTTTTCTTTTTTACATAGAAATGTTATCTTAGAATCTACATTTTAAAATAAACTAAATATAAGCTTGGGTGTGCTAAATAAGATCATTGTCATGTAGTTAGCATACTTTCTGGCACATAATAAGTGTTTGATGACATTAGGTGTTCTCATTGTTGTTATTATTATTGTGGAGTCAGATTCAGTTCAAAGCTGTTCGTGGTCCCCTCCCAAGGCTTAAAGGAACCCAAGAAAGATTTCTTGTGGTTAAGCCATGATTGCAGCCAATGCTGTTTCTACCAGTCTTTCTGGACATTCTGGTTTGACTCTCTAGTTGCAGACTCTTGCTTTATACCTAAATTCTCCTGCTCTGCCTAAACGCTTAGGGCTGTCCTAAGCTCTAACCTGTATGTCTTGCTTTTATTGTCTGTTTTACCCCAACTTGTCTTCTGTATCACTCTCAGTATAGAGACTATGAGTGAAACTTACCACACATGTAGCCTAATGCTTAAATTCCTGCTTGTTGAGAAGGAGAGTCTGGGTATGTTATGAAAGTGGGTTTCATTTCATCAGGCCTGCTGTCTGCATACACCAAGATTGAGAGTTTACTGATTGCCCTGCCCGGGGTCCCTAAAAGAGTTAGACATTGACCCACACTTAAAGAGGCATATAGGGTTCTTGTGATCACTAGCCTAGCTGGATTTATTTAGCATCAATTCTTTAATCTTAGAAAAATCATTGAAACAAAAGAAGGCGCCTATCCTGATTAAAAACCTCCTACTGTAACAATAAAACCAACTTATTAGTTTCAAATAAAATGGCAGCTCATCTATCATTTCCCAGGATATTTTGAACAAGCAAAGAGGTGGGATATATGTGGTGATATTCAGAGCAAAGCAAAACAGAGCCTACAGTCAGTATGTGGTCACATACTGCTGCTAGGGATAATCCTTCTATCTATAGAGAAATAAAGAGGAAAATGCTGCCTTGAGGTAGAGAATATCCAGTGAGAACCATGTTTGTGGGAACACATAGCTAATGTTTCAGATGGGATTCTATCCACATGGATGAGAACTGTACAGGCCCTTCTTATCCCAAGCAATTGGAACTCACGTGAAATTTAAGGGAATTGCTTTTGTTAAACAGCAATGCTCTGTGTGTGTGTGTGTGTGTGTGTGTGTGTGTGTGTGTGTGTGTCTGTGTGTGTGTGGTGTAGAAAGAGAGAGAGAGAAGCAAATAAATTGTGGTGCCAGATTCAGAAAAGCAAGGCAGCATAATGGTAACTGGACTTAAGAATATATTTGACTGCATATAGGTTGCACATATATGACAATCCTTGTATGTTTTGAGTTTCGAGGGGGCAGGAAAGGTAGAGTTGATGATTCATAAACCTGTGAAACCTTCATGACCTTTTTGTTGAAATTTAAGATGGTCAAAGAACATGCTAGTTTGATAGTCAAACTATTCCCTACATTCATACATTCATTCATTCATTCATTCAATAGTCAGCTTGGTAAATAAAGAGCTGACCAAAAACAGTCTCTACTTTGAGACTTCCTTATATAACTTATTTGTAGAAGTCAGTAGACAGGGATTTCTATCATCACTACTTTACATGCCAGCGACAGGGGCTGATAGAGAATAACAAGGAATTTTAAAAAAGGCGTTTTTCCTTGCAGAAGAGAAGACATTGTGAGTCTACAAATTCATGCTTAGCAGTAGCAAACATCTCTTGAACTTGAGCTCCTCAGTTGGCTCTCTGAACCCCACAAACTAAGCAAGAGTTCTTTATGGGATTTATGCTATGTAGATAGACGGAAATAACCTTTAGAAACATTTTCTTGCTCTTGAAAATACTTTTTGTTGCTCTAAGTTAAATATGATTCTTTTCTTCTTCTTCCTTCCTTTATTATTTTTTTTTTTTGAGACAGTGTCTCTCTTTGTCACCCAGGCTGGAGTGCAGTGGCACAATCTCAGCTCACTGAAACCTTGACCTCCTGGGTCAGCCTCCTGAATAGCTGAGATTACAGGTGTGCACCATCATGCCCAGCTAATTTTTGTATTTTTAGTAGGGATGGGGTTTCACCATGTTGTCAGGCTGGTATTGAACTACTGACCTCATAATCTACCAGCCTCAGTCTCCCAAAGTGCTGGGATTACAGGTGTGAGCCACTGCGCCTGGCCTTAAATATGATTTTTTCAAAAAATTGGGCAAAAGGCTTAAGTCAGTAAATCCTATCAGTAATGGTTCCAGTTTTGTTTAAACAAATTATTATGTGATTTCCAACGTTTTTTTCTTGCTCTCTAACTTCTAAGTTTTATGTGAAAGGGAACAGAAAACCTTTCCCCTTGAGTTTTTCTCCATTATAGATTTTATCCTCTTTAGGAAAACCAACCTGTTTTTTCCTAGCCCTCCTGTGATTTCTTTTAAACTGTTTATTAAAATATGATTGACATATAAATATCTGTATGTATTTAACATATAGAACTTGGTATGTTTGAAGATAAATATCTACTTCTGAAACCATCATTAACAATTAATGCAATACATTTACCCAGCATCTCCAAAAGGTTCCTTCTGTCTCCTCCTATTGCTTGCAACTTGTCTTTTGTTTTTCCTTTTCTGATAAAAGCACTTAACATAAAACCGATCCTCTTAGTAAAATTTTAAATATATGATACAGTATTGTTAACCACAGGCCGTATGCTGTAGGGTAGATCTTTATAACTTATCTTGGCTGCGTGTGGTGGCTCATGCCTGTAATCCCAGCACTTTGGGAGGCCCAGTTGGGTGGATCATGAGGCCAGGAGTTCGAGACCAGCCTGGCCAAGATAGTGAAACCCCATCTCTACTAAAAATACAAAAATTAGACAGACGCAGTGGCACACTCCTGTAATCCCAGCTACTCAGGAGGCTGAGTCAAAAGAATCACTTGAACCCGGGAGGCAGAGGTTGCAGTGAGCTGAGATTGTGCCACTGCACTCCAGCCTGAGTGACAGAGTGAGACTCTGTCTCAGAAAAAGAAAAAACAAAACTTATCTTGCATAAGTGAAACTTTGTATCCTTTGATCAACATTTCCCCATTTCCCCTCCCTCCATTCCCGGACAACCACCATTATACTCTGCTTCTATGAGTCTGACTACTGTAGATTCTATACATAAGTGATATCATGTGATTTTTTTCTTTCTTTGTGTTATTTTGTTATTTTCCTCCTGTGACTTTCTCCTTTAAACGTCTTTCATTGCACCTTCATTTTCTCCCCAGTGTCACACATGCTTATTTTAGTCTATCTAACCAGCTGAGCCCTCCTTTCAAGAACATTCTCATATTCCTAAAATGTTCCTAATATGTTCCTATATCATCCAGCGGATGAGCGCCACCAGTTCCTCATCCTCTCACTGGAGGAAAATGCAACAGTCCCTGCTCAAACCAGGTCTGGGTCTAAGGACAGCAGTCCCAAATTGCTACCTGATTTAGATGAAAAACATGAAATCAGACCTTCTGTGTCCTGTGGCACTGAGGCATTCTTCATTTAGAAAATAAAAGTGTCTACAACTTGTAAGAATTCACAAAAAAAACAATGTAAGGGCCCTTTGAAAATTGAACACAGAAAATAAAGGTGGTGACAGTTGCCAGTGACACAAATTCCAGATACTTGAGCCAGAAATACGGTTCTGATGAAGCACATTAGAGGGTATGAAAAAGATTCAGCTGATCCTGATGATTACATGCTTTCACTTCTTCTAGCTTTTAAAATTAAAACTAAAATTTGAAACATTTAACAATGTTATATTATATTTGTGAGAAAGTAAGGTTTTCTTTATCATCTCTCCATTTCCATTTTCCATGGAAACTCTGGGCCCAGTGAGCTCATGCCATCTTCATGTCCAGTCTGCTGTACCAAATACCACCCAGGTCCACTCTATCTGTAAATGCTTCCTTGTAAAATTACTTTTCTTTTTACTCATATATTGCTCAACATCCACTCCACCTGCCCCTCACCAAAATTTTTAATTTTCTCAGTGGAAATTATGTCAAACGTTTAGAGAACAGCAATGTGATTTGTTCAATCTGTGCCTTAAGTACAAGGTTTAAAATATTTGTGGATGCAAATGAATGCGTAATAAAACAACACTAAAAACATTTCTAATTATCTAGGAAAAGATAATTAGGTCTTTCTCCCTCCTTTTGCACATCATTTTTCGTGGAAAATAGGATCAGAATGTCAATACTACTTCACATTCTCTAGGCTTGTTTCTTTGCTCAGCCAGTTAATCATTCCCCAGTCGTCACGGAGTGTGTGTCTTCCATGAACCATTCACTGTAAGTGGTGATGGGGGAAGGAAGTTGAAAAGACAGGTGTGCTCCTTTTGCAGCATCCAGCAAAGGATCGCTAAGATGCCCCCTACAGAGCTTCACCTCCTGATATTCACACCCTGTTCAGTTTTCTTCCACGTTGAACCAGGATGATTTGTGTGACAACTATTGTAAGACAGAAGTGATGGTATGTCACTTCCAAGATTAAGGTATAAAAGACTGTGGTTTCAGTTTGGATCACTTGCTCTGATGAAGCAAGCTACTGTATTGAGAGCAGCCCTGTAAAAAGGCCTGCATAGTGAGCAGCAAGTCTCTGGCCCATGGCCAGCAAGGAACGGAAGCCTGCTAGCTTGGAAGTAGATTCTTCAGTCCAAGTTGAGTCTTGAGAAGACTGCAGTCCAGCCAACACTGTGACTGCAACCTCATAAGAAACCAGAGTCAGAACCACCCAGCTCAGCCATTCCCAGATTCCTGGACCTCAGAAACCATGAGATAATAAATGTTTGTTGTTTTAAGATGCTAAATTCAGGGGCAATTTGTTACACAGCAATAGATAGCTAATACACATTTGGCATGGATGGTCCGATATATAAATATGGTGCACTGTGTTGTAGCCAATGTAGAAGCATAACTGAGCAAGTTGTTAAGGTATTAAGAGAAAAACGCAGTAGATTTCTTATTGGAGTGGCAGGGAAAAGCTTTCCATGGAAGGTAACATCTGAGCTGTGAGTTTAAAGATGGGCAAACGTTCATTAGAAAATGAGAGGAGGAAATGATGGGCCAGACAGATGGGATGGCAGTAGTGAATGCACAGCTATGCAAACTGATAACTAGAAATGAGGAAGTAGCTCAGCACTGCCAGAGTAATAGGGTGCAGTTTGGCTGGGATGAGAGTCGTGGATTGTGAAAGACGAAGCTGGAAAGAGGTGGGATGAAGCCAGGTTGTAAAGCATGTGGAACACAAAGCTGAGCAGCTAAGACTCATCCTACAGACAAAAGTGAGCAAGTGTGCATTTTAAAGTAGAAAAGTGCCTAGCCAAAAGGTGCTAACCTTTTTTACTGTAAGGGACACAGAGGAATAGAGATGCCCATTTTTTACTTCAGATATTTCCTCCATTCCTCATGTCAACCACTGAGAGTCTCCTGGGACTTAGGTCTGAGACAAGCTTAGGTCTCAGTGACCTCTCTTCAAACACTCTTTCCATGTGCTTTCCTCATTTAGCTTCTACATCATTGGCTGCTGCTTCTCAGTTCCCCTTTCTGTATCCCCACCTTTCCAGTATCTCTTAACACTGAAAAACCTCCGAGCTCAGTTTTCAAACATCTGCTGCTCTCTGCACGTGCCCTAGAGCATGGTGTCCAGGCTAGTTCTACAGCTCTCGATACCATGGTATTCTGGAGACATCTCAGCTCTAATCTCCAGCCTGGCCCTCTCCCCTGAAAGCCAGACTCCTAATCCTGCTGCCTATCCATCATCTCCACTCGGAGGTGAAATTTAATGTCTTAAATTTCACCTATCCAAAATGAATGCTTAATTTTTCTATCAAGAATGTTTCTCTTTCAGTCTTCCGCAACTCAGCAAATGGCAGGCCACTACAAGCAGTAGCTCAGGCCAAAAAATTTGACTGAACCTTAACTTCTGTATTTCTCTCACAACCCACATATAATATCAGCAAATCACTTTGTTCTACCTTTAAAATATTTTCCAAATCCAAGTAGTGTTTCCTCCCCATTCAGAACACCGTCATCCCTTTGCTGCCTGATGGCAGCAGCCTTTCTCTAGTCTAATGCTTTCCCCATGTATTCTCTACAATAGTTAAGATTTGGAAGCAACCTGAGTGCCCATCAATAGAACGGATATAGAATACATGGTACATACACACAACGGAGTACTATCCAGCCACTAAAAAGAATGAGATCCTGTCATTTGCAACGACATGGATGGAACTAGAGGACATTATGTTAAGTGAAATAAGCCAGGCACAGAAAGACACACTTCCCATGTTCTTAGTTATTTGTGGGATCTAAAAATCAGAATAATTGAACTCCCCGGCACAGACAGTAGAAGGATGGATACTAGAGGCTAGAAAGGTAGTGGGCTTGTGGGGGAGGATGGCTAATGGGTACAAAAAAATGGAGTGAATAAGACCTACAATTTGTTAGCACAATAGGGATACGATAGTCAGTAATAACTGAATTGGATATTTTAAAATAATCTAAGAGTGTAATTGGATTGTTTGTAACTCAGAGGATAAATACTTAAAGTGATGCTTGAGAAGATGGATACCTCATTCTCTGTGATGTGTTTATTTCACATTGCATGTCTGCAGCAAAGCATCTCGTGTGTCCCATAAATATATACACCTACTATGTACCCACAAAAATAAAAATAAACAGTGTATTCGCCAGATTGATGTTCTGGTGAGCCTTTAAAAACACTTTTTTTTTTTTCTGTTCCTACTCCTTTCCAGTCATGCTGTATTCTTGGGGCATTGGCAGCAGCAGGTTCTTGGGTCTGGAATGTTGTTTTTCTAGACACCCTCATGGCTCGCCTCATTCCTGTTGCTGTTTGAACGGCACCTATTTAGAAAAGCTTCCCCTGACTCCCTGTCTGCACACTCCTTCCACCACCCCATCACCCTCTCTCCCTTACCTTCATTCCTTTTCTTCATATCATGTCTCAGATAACTGGTTCTATCTCATCCATTAAAAAGTAAACCCCATGAGGGCACAGGCTCTGCCCAGGACAGTGGGCTGGGGTAGGCATTCAGCAAATAATTATTAAATGAATGCATAGTTGGGTTTATACACTCTTTGTCCCAAATGCTGTGTATGAGTGAGACAACATAGCATAAGACAGGCAGCAGAGTGTGGTGGTGCAGATCAGGTGGTCCTGAACCATTCTGCCTCACTAGCTGTGTGGTGCTGAGCAAGTTCTTTCATCTCTTTTTGCCTCAGCTTCTTCGTCTATAAACTGGGGATGATAACAGTATCAACTATTGGTTGTTATCAGAATTTAATGAACTGATATTTGTAAAGTGCTTATAATAATGCCTAGTATATGATAAACCCCATATGAGGCTTTGTTAAAATAATTAAATAAGCTGATAGATTTGCTAAGAAGCAGAATCATGCTAACATACAATTTATTTATATAACTCTATATTAAATAGATTTAATTTAAAAAGGTCACAATCAACATTTCAACATTTCTTCCCTGTTCAAAGATGATGTCATTCAAATGTGCCTACAAATGCCACCTTCTAAAGCAATTGCCAGCAGGTGTTCAATAAATGTTTGGTGACAGATACAATTAGTGTCTGCCTTCATTTTTCTCTTCTAAATAATATATAAATGCGCAATAATACCAAATGAAATTAATCCTAGATATTTTCCCAAAGAAGATATGCAAAATAGATACGTGAAAAAACACTCATCATCATTAGTCATTTGGGAAAGGCAATGCAAAACCACAATGAGATACCACTTCACACCACACCCACTAGGATGGTTCTTATCAAGAACCAGGACAATGACAAGTTTTCACAAGGATATGGAGAAATCAGAGCCTTCGCATACTCAATGTAAAGTGGGGCAGGCATTGTGTAAAACAGGCTGCCAGGTCCTCAAAAAGTTAAACGCAAGAATACCAAATGACCCAGCAATTTCACTACTGAGTGTATACCCAAGAGAAAAGAAAATACATGTCCATTCTAAAACTTGCACACAAATGTTAATATCAGCATTATGCATAATAGCCAAATGTGGAAGCAATGAAAATGTACATATACTGGTGAATAGATAAACAAGATGTGGTATATCCACACAATAGAATATTATTCAGTCATAAAAAGGAAAGAGCTATTAATTCCTGTTAAAACTTAAAAACGTCATGCTAAATGAAGAAGTCAGTTACAAAAGACCACATATTGCTTCATTCCATTTCCATGAAGTGTCCAGAACAGGCAAATCCATGGAGAAAGAAAGTAAATTAGTGGTAACCTAGGGATGAGGAGAGGAAGGAATGAGGAGTGGCTGCCAGAAGGGTTTCTTTCTGGGGTGATGAAAACGTTCTAAAATTAGATCGTGATGATGGTTTCACAACTTTGTGAATATACAAAAAAAAGATGATGAATTGTACACTTTAAAATAGTGGATTTTATGGTGCATGAATTACATCTCAATTAAGGCAAATTTAAAATGCCCCAAACAAAGCAAAGCAAAAGAAAATGTGATAACATATGAAAGTATGTAGCATATAACAGGTGCTCAAGAAACATACATTTTTCTCTTAAAAATTACATAAACCTCAAATATACACAATAAAATTTACTTTAAAAGTCACTCCTTGGATAATTCAGAGTTTCTCCAAGTATTTTCTTAAGTATGTGTTACTCCATATAGCTGGGAAAACAGCTCCACCTGCTTTCAATAGTGTGAAAAGTGTAATAATAAAAGACTTGAAAGTCTTTCCTCTAGATAACATATTTCTCACACTTCAGCGAATCTACCTAAGGCTGTCTGCCAGATTCTCTTCAGTGTGAGGTAGTGGCTAACTAAACTTGGTAGCTCTTCCCAGCCATCTCCTGGGTTTGTAGAATTCTCATTCTATAGCACAATATATACAAATACATTTAGTACCAAATAAATGCTCAACCATTGCAAACCCGATATTCAGGTTGGGTCACTGTATCTGCGAAGGTCCTGCAGCAATGCCTGCAGTCCACTTCTACTCTTCTATCTCCATCTTCTCTCTGAGCAAAGCTTTAGAGACTTGGGTGGCCATAGTGACTAGAGTTAATATATAAAAAGCTTTCAAAACTAGCTTTTGAAGTTTTTTCATTTCAAGTCCCTCCCTCTCTCTCTCCTTCCTTCCCTCCCTCCCTCCTTCCTTCTTTCTTTCCTTCCTTCCTTCCTTCCCTCCCTCCTTCACTCACTCCCTTCCTTCCTTCCCTCCCTCCCTCTTTCCTCCCTCCTCCTTCCCATCTTTACTCACTTATTCATTTAGCAATAAACATTTATTTAATATAGACTGCATGCCAGGTACAACACTAGAGTCTGAAGATAGGCGATAATGCTTTGCTTTAAAATGCATCCTTCCCTATAAACTTTCAGAAGTCTAACTTTGGCTGAAGGGAAAGTTATTTGGATTCTGGTTTTCTAGGTGCTGGTGCTAAAAATTGTTGATTTAGGACCAGGTGCAGTGGCTCATGCCTACGATCCCAGCACTTTTGGAGGCTGAGGTGAGTGGATCACTTGATCCCAGGAGTTCAAAACCAGCCTGGAAAACATTGGGAGACCCTGTCTCTGCTAAAAAAAAACAAAAAAAATTAGCCAGGCATAGTGGTGTCCACCTGTAGTCCCAGCTACTCAGGAAGCTGAGGTGGGAGGATTGCTTGCACCTGGGAGATGGAGGCTGCAATGAGTTATAATTGCACCACTGTACTTCAGTCTGGGTGACAGAGTGAGACCCCGTCTCAAAAATATAAATAAGACATAGATAAACATCTAACTTATTTTACCTTTAAAAATATTATTTATTTCCAAATATATAGCATGTATTTTGAGATCAGTTCTTTAAAATCTGTATAAATATCGAACTATAAAATATAAATTACATGTATAATGTCATATGTGAGTTCATGTATAATGTCATATGTGTTTAAAGGAATAATAAAGTAAATGTTTATGTAAATTCAGAAAATACTCATAATTGAGTTATAATTTCAATTTTATTTCTAGGGTTTACTTAAAGAGGGAAGGGGCATATTAACAACTGAATTTACATCCACACACATAGATCCTACTTCATTGGCAGAAACCATGAGTGCCTATCTCACATAGTGACACTTGCAGGTACAAATGAAAAGTAATTATCCTCCAAATCATGAAAAGCACAACACATTCCTTTTTCTATGCTGTTATTTATGACTGAAATTGGTCCATGTTGAAATATCCATTGTTTTTACAGGTTATATACAACTTTTTTATTAATCTGGCTAGTGGACTATTTTGTTGATCTTTTTGAAAAACCAGCTCCTGGATTTATTGATTTTTTGAAGATTTTTTTTGTGTCTCTATCTCCTTCAGTTCTGCTCTGATCTTAGCTATTTCTTGTCTTCTGCTAGGTTTTGAGTTTTTTTGATCTTGCTCCTCTAGCTCTTTCAATTTTGATGTTAGGGTGTCAATTTTTGATCTCTCCTTGCTTCTCATGTGGGCACTTATTTCTATATATTTTTCTCTAGAGACTGCTTTAAATGTGTCCCAGAGATTCTGGTATGTTGTGTCTTCATTCTCGTTGGTTTCGAAGAACATCTTTATTTCTGCCTTCATTTCATTGTTTATCTAGTCAACATTCAAAAGCAAGTTGTTCAGTTTCCATGAAGCTGTGCGGTTCTGAGTTAGTTTTTGAATTGAGTTCTAACTTGATTGCACTGTGGTCTAAGAGACTGTTTGTTACGATTTCCATTCTTTTGCATTTGCTGAGGAGTGATTTACTCCCAATTATGTGGTCGATTTTAGAGTAGGTGTGATGTGGTGCTGAGGAGAATGTATATTCTGTGGATTTGGGGTGGAGAGTTCTGTAAACGTCTATTAGGTTAGCTTGGTCCAGGTCTGAGTTCAAGTCCTGGATATCCTTGTTAATTTTCTCTCTGATTGATCTGTCTAATATTGACAATGGGGTGTTAAAGTCACCCACTATAATTGTGTGGGAGTCTAAGTCTCTTTGTAAGTCATTAAGAACTTGCCTTATATATCTGGGTGCTCCTATATTGGTTGCGTATATATTTAGGATCGTTAGCTCTTCTTGTTGCATTGATCCTTTTACCATTATGTAATGTCCTTCTTTGTCTCTTATGATCTTTGTTGCTTTAAAGTCTAATTTATCAGAGATGAGAATTGCAACTCCTGCTTTTTTTTTGCTCTCCATTTGCTTGGTAAATCTTCCTCCATCCCTTTATTTTGAGCCTTTGAGTATCCTTGCATGTGAGATGGGTTTCCTGGATACAGCACACCGATGGGTTTTGGCTTTTTATCCAATTTGCCAGTCTGTGTCTTTTAACTGACTAATAGACCAGTAAAACAATTATTTGATTCTGGGTTTTTTTGTTTTTTTTTTTTTTTTTTTTTTTTTTTTGAGACAGGATCTCATTCTGTCACCCAGACTTCAGTGAAGTGGTGGGATCTCGGCTCACCACAACCTTCACCTCTCAGGCTCAAGCGATTCCCCTGCCTCAGCCTCCTGAGTAGCTGGGATTATAGACATGCACCACTACTGCCCAGCTAACTTTTGTATTTTTAGTAGAGACAGGGTTTCACCATGTGGGCCGGGCTGGTCTCCAACTCCAAGCCTCAAATGATCCACCTGCCTCGTTCTCCCAAATTGCTGGGATTACAGGCTTGAGCCAACATGCCTGGCCTGATTCTGGGTTCTACTCTTTGGAAAATGCCTCAAATAAATTACAGCTATGTAGTTACTATGTTAAAATATGTCTTCCCTTTTAAATAAGGAGAAATATGTCTTGATGTAATACTGTTTTCCTAATTTTAAAAGAATATTCCAATGCGAGATATTCTCTAAAATATATCAATTATTTGATGCCACCATTTCCCCATACTTATGACCAAACATTCTATTTAAAAAGTAATGAGCAGGGCCAAGCATGGTGGCTCACGCCTGAAATCCCAGAACTTTGAGAGGCTGAGGCAGGCGGACTGTTTGAGCCCAAAGGTTGAGACCAACCTAGGCAACATGGCAAAACCCCATCTCTAAAAAAAAAAAATTACAAAAATTAGCCTGGCATGGTGATGCATGCCTGTGGTTCCTGCTACTCAGGAGGATGAAGTGAGAGGATCGACTGAGCCTGAGAGGTTGAGGCTGCAGTGAGCCATGATTGCACCACTGCATTCCAGCGTGAGTGATACAGTGAGACCCGGTTTCCAAAAAAAAAAAAAAAAAAAAAAAGAGCCAACCCAGATGTTGTGTATTTTTTTGGAGGAAGGGGTGGATAGAGATAATCTTATTTGCAGTCTACTTTGAAGTCAAGAAACTATGAGGCCTTAAAAAGTTTCTAATTTCTTTTTTATGAAACTGCCTAGAAAATGCTGGTTAAAACAAACATCAACAACAAAAACATATGTGCTATTCTTTTTCAAATTTGATGGAATAACCAGAATTATCAGTAATATATATATGTTCAGCCATGGTTAAAGAAATATGTGAGAATTGCTCTATTCAAAAAAATAATATATATATATAAAATAGATTTTGAAACGAGAAAGCATTTTCCAAGGCAGTCTTATGCTTCTCCTTTTTAGCTGGAACTACTTCTCCTGTTCACTCTGCTGTGGGATGTGGATACAAACATCCCCAGGCATTCGCTTTCTGCCAGGACATTTTTGTGGCTTAAACATGCACATAAGCAATTAGTTTTATGTCTTCCAGTAAGAAATGGAACCAAATATTTACAGCAAGAAAGAACTGCACATGTGTCACTGCACGAAATTCACCACTCCATCCCCCCCTCCTGGTTTGATGAGCAATTCTGTTCTATGATGCGGTGGGATGGAACAACTCCCGAGGTTAGGCTTCCCAGGGCTGCGGGAGGAGGCAGTTTAACAGTGACAGTGAGGGGGGTGCCTATCAATGGCTAACATGTTACTTCAACATTATACGACAACATCCAGAGCTTCTACAAAGTTTCAGAAAGCCTCAACAGACAGGGACATTTATCAAAGTTGTGTACCGTACCAAAATATTTAAATTTTCTTATTTATCAACACAAATTCAACCATTAAATAGGTAGTATAGGTTAGGGATGTTAAGCAGACTTAGTGATTCACTTATCAGCTCTCCCAAAAGGTCTAAAATAAAGGACAAGAGAAGCCAAATGGCTACCTAACTCCTCCTCTCTTAACTCTTGTCCACTGTCACGGAACACAGATTGCCAGAAAAGCAGGACTCCCCCTGGCACACACAGCCAGCGTATGTACATATAAACAGGCACCAACACGAACGTATGGTTGTGATGGCAACTGGGGGAGGTGGTGGGTAAAGCTGGAATGTGGATGGCCTCCAAAGTCCTTTTCAACTATAAATGCAATAGGCTTGTTTCTATTCACTGCTGCATCCAAGTGCCTGGGACATGGTAGGTACATGAAATATATTCAATGCAATGGCAATGGCACAAAAGGTACCTTCCATTTTAGTGTAGCCTGAGAAACTCACAAGTCTGCTGCTAGCACTAGCTCAACATTCATGGATCATCAGAGCACTGAGGCTGGAGAGGCCCTTACTACTCATCTAGTCCAACCTCCCCCATCTGCACAGGAGTTAAGTGACTGCCACAGTAAGGGGCAGTGCCAGAGCAAGCCTCCTGCTTTGTAGTTCTTACCTCAGGGCACCTTCCCCAGTACAGACCATGCTTTTCGCAATTACTGCAAACACCCAAAAGACAACCTTGCTGACATACCTCAAACATATTTATTCTAGAAGCTGCAGAGTATAGATATCCAAATCCTGTCTCAAAAGGATTACAGTCAGTCAGCATCAACCAAATGTCCTCTGTGGCCAAAACATTATTAGAAAAGAAACTCATAGATAAAGTGAAAAGGTTCACAGAAATAAATACACGATGCACTAACTATATGTCCCAAAGACCCACAAAACTACTTCCCATTGCTCTGATTCTATTCTAATGAAGCAGCCTCTGGAAAACCAATGTAACATCGGTGTTACCTCCATGTCAGTAAGGGGATGCCCTGACTAGCACATACAAGCATTTATGTCTCAAAGAGTCCACTCCTAACTGCAAATTAACAAATGGACATTCTCACTTACCCATGTCTCTTGTGAAACTACCTGTTCTTCAGTCTACTAGAGGGTAGTTAATCTGCATTTACTGACAAATTTGGACTGCAAGCTGTTGAACCAGAGCCTGGAGCACAGAGATGGAGCCTGGACAACACCTCAGCCTGCAAGTGTTTCCCTTGACATGCCTAGGTCAGCCATCCATCTAAGAACAACAGAAAATGGTCATAGATGTTTCTCAGTGTGCTTTGAGAAGTGAAGAGAGAACAGAAGCCAGATTACAGTGACCTGAGAGGATGACAACTATAATTGTGCAAAGGTCAAAATAAACTCAAGCATGGATTCCACAGCTTCCTCTGACTTTATCACATTGAGTACACCTTCAAAGACAGCAGAAGAGGGAAAGTCTCCTGGAGTCATTTCCACACCTGTATTATAATTATCCATATTTTTCATGAGAGCAGATACTCAGATTGTTTTTTCTTGCTACTGTCTACCCATTACCATGCACTGGACCTGGTACATGACAGATGCTCTATACGTGTTTGAATGTATGTATAAATGAATGAGGTTTTAAAATTCTTCCAAACTGTTCTTGAGCCACATGTGACTCTTCCAGCCACATGTTCCAGTTTAGTAGGGTGAAAAATGCTTTTCCATCTTCTATTTCCAGAACTTCATACTTGAAGCCAAATTGTCCAAAACTGTCTCCTCATGGACAGAAGAGGTTGGTCAGGACTAGGCTCTGCCAAGTATCCCAGTGTTAAGACCACCTGCGTCTTTGCTCTCAGGGCAATGACCTTGTGGTCTCACTTGCAATCACTGCTCTCCAAAGGAAGCCCTATTATGATCACCTGCAGAGCCTAGCCAGGATGATAGTGTACTGTCACGCAGAAATTGTGCAGGTCTGGCCAGGGCTTTTGGGAGACAGCTGAGTGTCAAGCACTTGGGATATTCGTGCACATGTTTGCGTATTTGTGCATGTGTGCATGCACATGTACACATTTCTGTATGTGTGCATCCATGTGTGTGTGCAGGAATGGATGTGTGTGCATGTGTGTGCACACAGGCATGTGTCTGTTTGTGTGTTTTGGCAAGGAGGCAGCAATGGGGCTTGGTCCTGAGCCTTCAGAGGCCAGGTTCCCTCTTATCCAGGCAGCATAGCTCAGTACCATACCTCTGCTTCACACCACTCGGCAAGTGAGGTGAAACCTTTGAGATGATATTTAAATGATACTTGCTTCTAACATTTCTAAATATAAACTGTATTGTGTATATTTGAAGTTTATATTTTACCTTTCAAAACAAGAATAAAAATAACCATATGCTTAATGTTACAGGTGAACTAGAGATGGGGTGACAAAAGACCATAAAAATATATATGGTATGGGTTAATGAACTTAGAATGTATATATTTCAAAAGCGTCCAAGAGAAATACATGATTAAGACAAACGAAGAACAATGCAATATATTCACATACACATATATACTTGTGTGTGTGTGTGTGTGTGTGTGTGTGTGTGTGTGTATAATTTGTGTGATGGTCTCCAAAGCCCACTGACTAATTAACTTGATCTTCCCAGCAACCAAGCCTGTGAGGGAAGTAGAGAGGTAACAGTCTCCCCATTTTAAGAAGAGAAAACTGAAGTCTAAAGTGATTTGCTGAAGGCCATCTGGCTAGTAAGTAGTGACAAGATGATAACCAGGTCTCTTGATTCCCAGACCAGTGTATTTAGCTAATCTGTCCTCAATATGCGTTGAGAGTTGGAAAACAAAATTACCCTCGGCTCTATTTCAAAGGGCAACTAAAAAGAAAGAAAAATAAGGCAATGTGTTCAGTCTATTATTTTACTAAGCTCTCCAGATTCTCTACCTACTGAATATTTCATGAACACGAAGACCCCCTTTAATTGCTTCATTCCTGCCCGAAATTCGTAAGAAAAGAAATATTTTAATATTGGATCTTTTGTAGTGTGAGGTGATTAGAAAATATCATCTGCAATAAACTTAATTACACGCTCAGGGTCAAACATTTGAAACCTTATTTTCATTAAACCAACACTGCCACCAACTCTGCTTTGTAATTTTAAATATGGCTTTTCCTATTTATCCCCACTCTATGCTCAGTACAGAAGCAAAACCTTCCAAGTCTGGCCTTGCTGCTGATAAGGAAGAACAGGGGAGCTCTGCTATTAAAGTTGGAGCTCTGCATGAGTCTGAAAGGTGCAAAGATGGGGAGGAAAATGAGAGTGCTATGGGGCCAGTGCAAGTTAGAGTGCTGGCCGCGGGACTGCAAGTGCTGGTCCACCGTGAGAGACAGGAAGGAGAGGAAGAGCATAGAAACTCTTCCAGCAATTTCACAGAATAATTTTACATCTGTAGAAGATAATAATAGAAAATTAGTTAATATTTCAAATGTTTTAATTTCACTTTTCTAGTCATTTATTTTTACTGTATTTTGCAGACGTATTGATCCAAAACAAATTGGAATAGAAATAAAAGAAGTGGTCTGTCTCGATATGTAGTTTGAGAAGCACTGCCCTAGGCAGGTTTTATCTCGGAGGAGTGTAATGGTTTCCCAGAATATCAAAGCTACCTTTATCAAAATGCAGGAACAAAAGTTAGACGTAAATACATATCTGTAATAACCAACTGCAGTTTCAATTGCCCGTTCTGTCCTGACTTTTGAGCATGTGGGTAATGAGAAGTAGGCAATCCAGAAATGAATTGAATCTGACGTCAATAATGCATAAGAAAAGACATTTAAGCAAAACCCAAGGGTCTTGTTGGAAACCTCAAATTCGAAAAAATTTGAACCCTTCAATTATATGCTTCTGACTAAAAACCAGCCATGCTGAGAAAGGAATGGCTGTCCCTGCCCTCCCTCTGCTTTTGGTAGCTGAGGTGAAATGAGCAGGTGGTTTCAGCTCAGTTCCTCATTTATAAACCGGCTCTGCGAAAAATACACACGCAAAGCCACTTGTTTGGCAGTCTCAGAGGAGGGTCTGAGGACTGACCGGACATGAGCCACAATTACCCTCTCACCCTGGAAGGAAGTCCCTGCAGGGTAGGGGTGATGTACATCAGTAGGTTAGGATACTAAAACCCTGCACAGCTGCTGCCTACGTGGGGGGGCCTGAGGGAGAAAGAGGACATGTTCATTTCCAGATTACAAAACCAGCCCTAAAACGCAAGTGATCAGGTTATCACTAATTTATGTTATTTAATTCCTCATGTTCTTCAGATTGCTAAATACCTTGTTATTTTAAGGAAGCATCGTAAGTTTTGTCACCTTTTAAAAGTTGTACACTTTTTAAAAAGAACAAAATAAAACAGGTCGGCAAATTCGCTTCTTTTTAAGGAAAATAATGAACCCAGTGACATTTAATGTGATGACTGTGGCAATTTGTATGCATATGATATCGTGGACAGACAGTGGATGTGTCATCAACACCCTAAAACAGCCTGTTTCCTTTTCTCTTGAGCTTGGCATTCCCGACAATGCAGACTCCCTCTAGTGGTCAAAGTAATATATGTAAATTCTCAGGTTGATTAACAAAAACGGGCTATTTTGTAATCTGGGTGCTTTTAAAAGAAAATAAAAATGTTTTGATGTACAAAATGTTTTCAAGCACTTCAAATAATGTAATTAGATATAAGTTTAGAAGTGCAAAATGTAGATTCTTTTCTTAAATTATCTAAATGTATATGGTAAATAGAATAGTTATAATTCCTACAATTTATTGGACATTAATTCATTCCTCTGAGTTTGTAATACTAAATGTCCAGAACAAAGAAGATTCATTACCAAATTAATTAACAGGGCCATGATTATTCTTTACTAATACTAGCACTTATCATGTAGGTGACTGGATTTCCACAGTTAGATCATTTTCAAAGCAGGTATGAGGTTATCACACAGGGTCATTATAATCTGATGCCTGCACTAAAGGCCTTATTTTTAAATGCTGACCAAGAGAGAAAAGATGGCGCTCACTTAGACCAGATGTTTTTTAGATATTGGACTTATTGATGATCCATCAAACATGTAGTCTTTATGAAGAAACTATAGATTCCTAAAATATTGAAACAAAGTTCTGGTTAAAGAGGATAATACATGTGGAAACTGTAAACTGTAAAGCAAAAACTCAGATATAAATTATTATTTTTATCACCTAAGCCTCAGACCTTCTTTTGCAGATGAACAATGAAACCTGGAGAAGCAGGAAGCTCAAATGACTTGCTCATGGCCACTAAACTAGTCAGCAGGAAAGGAAATGAGAAGCCAGCTACCCTGAGCCCAAGTCTTTTTGGAATACGTATGACCAAGGAGACACAGTGCTAGTTTTGTCAGTCTTCATCTTCGCATAAACTTGCGACTGTAAGTATTTAGACTGATTCCCATACAAAATAATCCCATTCTTTGTGTCATATCTCTTATTTTTTATTTTTACATTTCATCAATTATTTAAGCACTTTTGGAAGCATTGGTTAACTGACAGAACAAGTTCCTAGGTAATTCTTCTACGGGATGATCATGAAATATTAAAAGTTAATAATTCCAAACATACATGCAAATTTCTGGTCTAAATGCTCTCTCAGTCACTGTGGACTTAACAGCTAAATTCTGGGTTTCTTGTACATTTCTGGAATTTTATAAAATATAAATGATGACAAAGTAGTAAATGTGCTTTGGAAATTGTGGGAAATCCTACAAAAACAAGTTCTTTTTTAGTTACCCAAAGTTAAATCACACAGAGGGCAAAAAAATGGTTTTATCTACTGCTTTAGTTTCCTGGAAAATGAAGGAAAATAGAAACCGCCAGTCTGTGTGGAGAATGAATGAAAATGGAAGAAAATCACAAATTCTCTCCCCAACATATATTACATGGCAGGTTCTCTATTAGGTGCTAGAGAATGCATTATCATTTTCTCCTGAGAGATCTGGCATTTGATTTGGACTATAACTAAAATTCTGTTATAATCATAGCTGTGAGCTCTCATAATTATACTCACATGTAAATACCGTAATGGGTTGCCACTTCTTGGGGAAGGCCAAACACATTCTGACTCATTCAGTTTTTCATGACATGAAAAAGTGTACACCCCGCCTCTCCCTGTGTCAATCCAGACTGTAAACTCTGAGAGAACAGGACATGTGTCTGTCTTGTCCACTTCTGCACACCCAGTACCTAGGATAGTGCCAGGCACAGAGCTAGCATTCGTTTTGTGCTGGTTGAATTTGAACTCCAAGTTGGAGATCATAAGAACTCACCTGGAGGGAAGAGGGTTGAAGGAATGAAGGACAAACTAAGAGTCCGGGGCTGTTTCTGTGGCTTATCCAGGAGATACTCAGCTGCTGCCAGGGAGACCATGCTGTTGGGCTTCGCTTCGTGGAAAGGCTGACCATATTCACCGATACCTACCCAGAGACTGTGTAGCATACCCAAACTGCTCTACATTCTACACTATGGATGAAAAATGCATGAGACCTCAGCCACTGATAGAAATGTCAGAAAAGCAGACAAGCGCTATCACCATGGACTCTTCAGAGTCAATACAAAACAAACAAAACCAGTTTGTGCTCTTCAGGTTTTATTTTTTAAATGCTGACCATGAGAGACAAGACAGGTCTCACATAGACCAGATGTTTTCTGAGATTGGACTTATTGATTATGACAATATTTTTGGAAATAGGGTAGAATCACCTTAGTCCAAGGCCTTGTATCAAATAGAATGTTCAATGTATAAAAGAGCGAAAAACTAACATTTCACTAGTTTTCCAATGTCCCATGCTTTTGAATTTTTTTTAAAGTCCTAACACATGATGGGTGATAGAAGCTTCTTTTTACTGTCAGAGAGATCAAAGAGAGGTTGAGAAAGAATCCATAAGCAGATGCTGCCCAGTGACAAACCTGAAAGAAGCAGACAGTGGGGCCAGATGTTGGAGTGACCTTTGGTCTGTAGAGCACGTTGGCATGGTGTTGATTTAGATGGTTGTTGGCAGAAGCTTTAGCTCCAGCAGCAGGGGGAAAAAAACTAAACTATGGAATTCTTTCTTACTCTTTCCCCTCACTAGAAAACCCCAAACCACTGGTCAGTAGTGCTGATGGCTGTCAAAGAAGTTGAATTCACCATGTGACCCTGCCAGTAGGTATCACATCAAAACGGAGTCAGCTGAGTGAATAAGAACATCTTCAGGCTGTGCCATTTTGCATCCCACTCAACTTTTAACAGCTGTTTCTTGAGTGAATACAGACACAAAATAATTATATGAAAAGAACAACATATTCAATATGTGTGAACATTTTTACAGTTATTACATAGTCATCAATAGAAGATTTAACCAGGAAAAATGCTGACATGTCTGAAACCTGAATGACCTATTATAATTAGCACCCAGCGAAAGTTCTCTTAAATTGAACTCTGAACTCTATACTCTGAAGACAGCACAGGAAAGTAGTTTTTCATTAAGAAGAATGACCCAAATTAGTACTGTAGAAACAAAGAAATATATATAATAGTGTGTTATAGTTTTAAAGACTCCTATCACATTATGTGATTATCCCCATCATTCGCTCATTAGAAATTTAAAGGATTTTTTTCTAGTGACTCAAATGTTCTTAATATTGCAAACACTTGTAAATAAGGCAGATGCCCTCTAATCACAGGTTCTGACAGAATTTTAAATTTCAGCCATCATACAATGCTGCAACACAGAATGCAAATAAAGACTTGCTTTATAATATTAGAGATGATTGCAGGCCACAAAGTTCTCCTGACGCTTTTAGACATTTTGTCACTTTACCTGGAGAAATATACACTGCTTATTCTAAATTGCTGCTGATGTCCAGCACTTGTCAAAACCTCTATCTGTCAAAGCCTTCACAAAGAGTTGCAAAATGACAGATCAGGATGTCTGAGTTGATGGAGCCCCAGGAAAAATGGAACAGATAGAAAATTCATGACTCTAAACTACATCAAAGTGACTTCTGTCAACATCATGTCAAAAGAACTGTTCATTTTTAGAGGTGTTTTTTTAAATTATATAAACACTTTTTTGAGTATGAGCTAAGTGTAATGAAAAAATTTTCTTGGTGTACAGTATGATCATCCAAATGTTCCAAAAATATACTTTAGATCATCCAGGAATAAGGAAAATTCTAATAGTAGATACTGTCTGCCAGTTAAAACCAATGACATTCAAGAGAGATGTATGAAGTTACTATCAGCTTAAAATAGGACAAACCATCTGGCTATAAAGGAACAAAAGTATATTTTTTGCATATTTTTGAACACATCACATTTCTACAACTGGATTAATTTTTTATTCTTCTACAATCAGTTTTGTTCCATTTTTTGCTTAGTGTGACAGCTGCAAAGCACTAATTCAGTGTTATTTTCCTAAACAGGTTTCCTAAAATAGCTAGCATTATTTTAATTTTTAAAAAAATTACTGGAAAACCCTCATAATGCATAATTCCCTTAAATTATTGCTTTCAGAAGGAAGTAAAAAAAATAAATTGCTTATGTTATGCAGTACTGCATACGCAGAACCACTCCATAATCACATTCAAGGAGTCATTCACTGAATGAAATATGAGTTGCATCAATCTGGAAATGACCACTCTCCCATTTTAATTCCCAACACCTTTTCAGGGAGGATGGCTGGCACCTGGTGCTAGAACCCAGGCAACTTGAGTCCCACTGCTCATATGTCATGGAGATAAATAGGATAAGCGACCTTGTGAGGACAAAACAGTGGAATGTGCTGTGTGTATATACGGAGCAGACAGCGGGGATGATGTATACAATTCACCACACACACACATCATGCACACATGTGCAGAGTCATACACACTTAAAAGAGCAATCAAACACGAGTAACTTCTACAATCACCATAACTGGCCCTAACACAGCAACACTGTCAATCATTTATAACTTCCATTTGGCAATTTTGACATCAGTCCTTTCTAACAACCACTGTGACAGGGACCATCTATGAGCCTAATAGCAGAGGCCACTAATCAGTGCACTTGTCCAGTGGCAGAAAACATCCATTATCTGTGACCAGAAAAGTTTGCTATGTCCAGAATGACGTCGGATCTCAAAAACAACAATCACTTCCAGTTTTGAGAGATGCTTGCTTCCCATAGCATTGTGTCTGTGTATGGGAGGTACCGTCTATTAGAACAAAAAAGTAGGACAAGATCACCATCTCTTATTATACGCAGAACTCCATATATCTTGTGTTCTACTTACAAAAGGATGTTTATTACCTGTAAGTGTACAGAGGTGCGGACGTCACGGGAGTCCTGATTGGTAATAAGCCTCTTTTTCTCATTTACATTGATAGCAAGCATTAGTGAAGATATATGCATTTCATTTCATGGTTCAGAAAGAACAAAGTATATGTATATGTGATAGCAGTGGGTGGTTAATGAAATGGTCTGACAAACATAAGCTAATACATAATCATACCAGAACGTGACTGGAACACCTGTTCCTGCTGCACAGACTTCCAATTCTTAAGGAAAGGTTACCATTCTGAAGAACTAAAGCCACTGCTATTTAGACATCAATATGCTCCAAGGAAATTTTAGTCACTTTTTGTTGTTATTGTTGTTGTTGTTGTTGCAATCACTAAAAGGTGGCTATTTTAATGATATCAAATCTCTTTTGCTTGTGTCCTAAGAGTAATGAAAACTTCACACATGCATGAAGCTCCAGTAATTATTTTAAACTGCCTTCTGTTGTCCCCCTGAGGAACACGGTGGTATTTGTTTGATGCAGTTTAATTAGTGTCAGGGTAATTAATGCTATGCTATCTACATGAGATCAAAACCCTTTCTTTGTAACACTCTGATAACTAAGAACTAAGAAAAGGAAGCATTTTGAAAACGTCGAGGCATGGTGTTAACCTGGGTTCACCAGCAAACCGAGTTGCTCATCTCTTCCTACACACCTCGCCCAAATGGCAATTTCAGTCTCTCCTAGGACAAGATCATACCCGTAATGCATTGGAACCACACTGCCAGGCATAAGACCCAGTGGCTGCTATGGAATTAAATTCTTTCTTTATGGGCATAATCAAATTAACTAAAACATTCACAGTCACCAGGCACCTTTTGCTATAGTTTAATCCTTTAATAATGAAATAGTAAACTTTTGCACTGACAGGGAGCTAGAGGCCCTTGTAAGCAGGGTGTGATATTACCATGTGCCGATATATTTTTTCAAATAAAAGAATCATTTGGTTTAATGAATGAATGTGATTCTGCTTAAATGCCTGAATAAAATTTGCATTTAATTGTAGGTATAGATAGTCTCTCTATTTGACGATAATGTTAAGAGAGGAAAAAACAGAGATAGGCAAGGAGAGAAGTTAAATACACAAAAATTCCAGACACACACATAACGGGCACTACCATAAATCCTTTTTAACTGTTTCTTTGGTAATAAGCAATGGCAGTATAAATCTCCCAACACGCAAACTGAAGCTGATCACAGGCTTAAGGAAATAACTCCAGTTATCTTGACTGGATAAATTATTATATCCTGGACGTTATTCCAGTTTCTAGTAAAGCACTGCAGCTAACAAACAAAAATAAGAAGACCAACCATTCTCTTTATTATATAACAGATGAAATTGCAGCCTGCATGGAATTGTCACAATGGCATTGAATTTATTTTTAATCTAAAAAATGCACCATGCAATGTTCATTTTGGAACAAGGCTGGTGCTTTAACACAATGAGGAGAACTGGCATTAGACTGATAATATTTCGTATGGGAAGAGGAGGCAGTAATGGCACATATCTCACAAATAAATATGAGTGGTTTTAAGTCAAACCAGATGGATTTAGCCCATTATGTAAGTATACTAAGCAAGAAAATAACCTCTGCACTGCACAGGAAATGAACAAAGAAAAGCACTTCTAGAGGGTACAAACGTTAACTCTATAGTAGTTATGAAATTGTGTCAGCATCCATCAGTGGCTGAAATTAAGGTTAACATTATAAAATGAGATTTCACTAGCTTAGGCTGCCAGTGTATCACAGCCTGAAAGGGTCTGTGCTGAACGCATCTTCTTGAGGTCATTCATTACTGAAAACCTACTGGGATCAGCTGACTAGCAAAATATGTTTTTTCACATCTTCAGTTCTGCTTCCTGTGACTTCGTTGTTTATCAATTAAAGTGATAAATACAAGTGACTTTGATAACACCAGAAACACATTATGTAGTAAAGTAACCTCCAGGAACCCTGCAATAAGAACTGCGTGCAAAGTTCAACAACTGTGAAGGAACTATTAAAGAGGACACACAAACAAGTGACCTTGACTGACAAGCGCACTTCATTCCAGCAATAAACAGCGGTGGTGCTGATAACTGTTCATTGGCGCAGAGAGTAATTACCTATCTGTCAGCGTTGCTGGTGTGTGCGAAATAGTATAAATGAAACATACATAATGTACGGCAATAATATCGGGCATGCAGAACCTAATGTATTATCATCATTCTCAGGACCCAGGTTTACGTGGCTGCCACCACTAAGTAAATGTCTTCTAGCCATGATAATTTCATTCTAATCTCTGTTCCATATTATAATTTTCAAAGCTAAAAAATACTAAGGAGCAATACGTTTCAATCAAGGGCTAAACAGAACACAACCTGTAACTGGGTATTTTATACATCCATGTATTTTTTTCTTTCAAAAAATTTAGTCAATTTATGAAAAGACTGGAATAAGCTGTAAATTTATGGGTGACAAACCCTGTCTGTACCAATGTCACCATGCCTGGAGATGAGCTGAAAGGGCTTTATGAACGGGCTGACAGCTTTGTCTCCCATTTCTTTCAACAATACAAAATTCTACCTTTTTTCTACCTTTTTAAACCCTTCTATTCTCTTCTAAAACAGCAGGTAAGGATGCATTTTTAAACAAAATAAAAGCTCCTATTCAAAAGGAGAAAAACAATCATCTAGTTGCTAAGATAAATTATCTTGATTTGCTTGAATTGGTTAATTATACATAAAACAGAAGCACAGCATTACCCCTTATGCCATGATATTCTACTCTTCTTATAAAATTGTCTGGCTCTTACATACTTGGTTTTTTCCTTTAATGCAAATACAATTTGATGACATCTCTAAATCATATTTAACACCATACAAAAGAAGCCAGGAAAATATAGGTAGCAGCTAGGCCATCAGGACAAGTCTCTGGTCTGGAGGATGAAACATTAGAAATCCTCATATTAATAGGGTGAACAAACGAAAGAAGCATATCCCAAACTACATAATAGAAACAGCTGTTGGCCAACTGGCTCTGCCATTGAGAAAAGGAGGAGAATATATGAATATTTAGAAAAAAACCTGACATGTGATTGTTTTAATCTTGTTGTGTCTTTACAGCAAGACAGCATATTTTGGAAACTTTCAGTTAGCATGAAATAACAATCAATGCAACAGTCTACATTTTAAAAAAGAGCATTTGAATTGATTGTCCAATGTCATATTTCAGAGATCAGAGACATGAGCAATTTGAACTAGGGGAGGACTTCATCTTCATTCTTTGGCTTTTTATTTGCTGGTTTCTCAAAGTTGTTTTCTCAAGTGAATATTGTGGGTAACGAGTAATGTCCTGACAAGAGATTAGGCAAAGCAGAGAAACAGCTCAAGTTTTTCTTCAGGGTTATCCTTTTGTTCTCTGCACTTTTCTTTCTATATGCCTAGTCAGGAAAGAAAGCAATCAAAAACTAACTCATTTAAGTTGTGAGAAGAATGATGTGTTAACTCTCAAAGAAGCATTTCTGTTTTTAAAAACAGTCAAGGCAGAGATAATCCATGGCATGAAGAAATAAAAACTTTTTTTTACTTCCTCAGATCATGACATTAAATAGCTTGTCTATTCTACCCATGTGTCAGCTGACTTCGTTGTATAGCTAGCCCAGTACAGAAAAGATTTTTACCCAATTTCAAGTCATTCAATCAAACCTGGCTCCAGGATACTTTATCAAGACGCGTTATCTGGTAGATGAATAATGTCTATAAATTCCACAGATATACCTTAATCATCTCAGTGGGCTTCCTGTTTGGTTCATATAATACTGCTTTCCTGAGTAATGACTCAATGTGTAGCATTATATATGTGTTTTGCATGCAGTTTTAAAAATGTAATATCTATCAGAACATAGAAAAATTTCAGAAAAAGGTATAATCCTAATTCATTGATTCTAAGAACAGCAGCACATTTTTTACATGTTGGCCTCTTTGAAATGCCTTCTTATAGTCTCTGAAAGCCAGGTGGTAAGATCAAGACTGCTTAACCTCAAAGCAGAAAAGCATCTTAGACATACCTCTTGACTTTTGCATTCAAGGATATACAACATTTTGTGCTGTTCTGGCTTTGAGAAATATCTGTTACACATTTATCTTAAAATGGTCTTGATCGCAACAATCACATCTTAAAAAATACCCAACGAAACAATATATTTATTTTATGTTGACCTCTAGAGTATATCTGTTTGACATGGAAATATCTAGTTAATCAATTAAATCAACAACCAGTTGACTTATTGGGGTAAAAAATTAACTACACTTACTTAGCTCCATTGACTCTATTAGAATCATAAGGACCTTGCATTAAATGTATTTAGATATTATCTCTGTGGCCTACTCATAATTACCTATGATCCCATTTACTGATAATTCACAACCTAGGAATGGGCAGAGAGCCAAGAGCCTCTGTCAGTCATTCCCAGCTCTGACAAAGGGATAAGTGACCTCCTTCCTTTATCTGAGAAGCACTTCTGAGGGGCCAAGTGTATCAGGTGAGTTGTGTCTTATCACTCTGGTATGTTAGGGTGGTAAAAAGAGTAAGAACCAGTGGAGAATGTGATCTGCATAATTCAAAAAGGGTGGGGAGAAAACACCACCTTTCCATAATTTTCTCAAATCTGGCCAAGGATATTTATCTATAGTGTGACTAGAATTTAAGTTGTTTATTGTCTCATAATATGCCAGAAAATTGCTATTGCATTTCAGTCATTATTCTCTTGTCTAAAACATCACTTTTTTCAACATATATGTGTTGAATGAATGAATGAATGAATCAATGAATCAATGAGTGAATGGTATTCTCCAATTACGATTAGTTATTTTATAAAAATCTATACCATAATTTGATGTTGCAAAGTCCATGCCAAAAAAAAAAAAAAAAATCTCAAAACATTAAGCACAAAGCACTCTCTTTATCATGTCCTTGGTTTTATAAGATTTTTGGGGGTGAGAGGGTAATAGAATTATTTAGAATTGATGGTTTTGCAGTTAAAGTACACTTTTAAATCAGAAATTAACTTTTAATATATGGCTTGGTGATGATAATACTGAAGTATGCAAAGTGTAGTTGCCTTCTTATAGGCAATATACTTGATTAATTTTGAACAATTTAACAGTGAAAGATTAATTAAAAATTTCATCCAGTACAGGCCATCTTTCTTTTTCAATTACATTCCTTTAGAGCCACCATAACTGTTTTAATAATTGCACTGAAAATGCTAGAAAGTATCAAGATAATACAGTGATTCAGTGAGAACAATAAAATTCAGGAAGATGGCACTTTGGTTTTTAGAGCATTTAACATTGTGGTATATAAGCTGTCTGAACTCCAACAGGTTATTTTAACCAAGAATATCTGAACTGGGCCTTAATTTTTTTTATTTATATAAGAACTACTTTTATTAAGCACCTATTTAAAATACTTTGCTGGAAAAAGAAAACAGCATGAAGAGCCCCTCTATCTTCCATGAGATTTCAGGCTTATGATAACATTTCTCCCTGAAAACATAATTGGTAGAATTGACTCTGAGATAAAAGTATACTTCTATTTAGCAGTAAACTTGATCCTAATGCAAGGAAATTTTAGTGTACAAAGGTGAAGCTGAAGTTAGGATACATGGTAAAATCGACTATTAGGTCCGAGAAAAACATGCCAATAATGAGTATAAGGGAAAACATTTAAAACGTAGGCATTCTTTTTATACTCTTAAGCTTAGGAGGAGGGTTGTTCTTGAAACAATCATTCTTTCCATATACTACCTAAGAAAGTGTTCATCATTTAACCACATACCTTCACATCTCTCTTTGTGAATCAGGATCTTAATTCTAATTAAATAGAAATACCTGTCAAAAGTGTCAGAATTATAAAAGTTTCCTACATTTCTCTGATTTTCTATATGAAAGTTGCAGCAAGAAATCTTGTTTGCTTCAGGACAAAAGAAGTTCTTGTCCTAAATAAGTGCTCTTCTTATCTATTGGATTTAATTAGGTCCATTTCATCCCTTATTACAAATAGTAAACTAATCACAATAATTAAAATGACATTGCTTGATAAAGAGGCTGTCCTGAGTCACCACCAAGAGCAGGAAGACCTGTGTTGAGCCTCGCCAAGCTGTTTACATCAGACATACATCTTTCCTCTTTGAATTTTGTCTCCAATGTAGTGCAATAATACTAACATCTTATTGGCACATACTAAGCCATAAATAAATAGGAGAAAAGAATTATTATCAATTTAAAAAATACTTTTTTAAAAGAAGATATCCAGTATCAAAAAGGGAAACAGGATTGCCAAGCAGTCATAACAACTGAGCAATTCATCCACTTAATACCATCTAGTAGAACACAGAATGAGAATTTGTATTAGAAACCTTGAATGATTCAGCTTTAAACAATAATAAATTTATATGCATTTAGAATTTACACCTCAACAACTCAGAAATCAAAAATCCATATGCTGTGCAACATGTGTGTATGCAAAACAAGCCTTCTAGAGAGAAAATGGAAGTCTGAGAGTTCTACTAAGACAATACTTTCATCCTTAATGGAGTTCATTTTCATTTAGTTTCAAAGTACCTAGAGGCCAAGAAAATGAATATTGGAGCCAATGTTATTTCCCAAATTCCAGAGTGTAATATCTATTTCAACATGTCTGTGTAATTCAAGGCCATATTCCCTGATAAATGACTAGGCAACCAGCTCTCTAATTTGTGACATCATCTCCAGGTAGAAGTTCTTTTACAGTCAAAATATAGTCCAAGTTTATCTCGAGGGGTTATTTGGCACTGAAATGATTATAGTATGCACTTCCTTTCTTTTGAATGAACAGAGACTTCACAAACCCAATCAGACTACAGCAGTTTAAAAACTCAATAGACCACTACAAACAGGACATGCAATCAAAAGCTAACCACTGAAAATGATAGTCACCTGTCATTTGAAATGAAAAGTCTCCCTCCCCAATTTCTAACATGGCAGGCTATCTTGGGCAGTCACTTATCACCCAATTACACCAATAAACCATTTCACCCAAACATTTATGTTTTCTTCACTTAGGCTTCCGCCACCCACTGACTTTTCTTGCACTCCAATTTGTTTTTCTAAAGACTTAAAATCCAAAATCAAACAAATTTCTCCCCACTACGACCAATCACAAACCATGGAGTTCTAAAGATTTTATTAGAAATTATACAGAGGAAATCAGATGTGTCTTTAAAAATAATTTACTATCAAAGTATACTCTCTGGAAATAGATATACACTCGCTTATGATGGGCAGTATGGGGAGGGAGGAAGATAGAGAACTGCCCTGAGAATTAGAAGTGCTAATTATGTAATTCTAATCCCCTCTGGCTTGCTGTTGTATATTTTGCTGTATCAGAATATGTACAGTGCCCTTGGGAGAATGTACAATCAGCAGAAAGAGGCAAAGGATATTATGTTCTTTTCTTCCTTGCCTGGTGGTATATAAGTCTGCCTCAATGCTAAGTTGTCTGTATTGAGTAATTGATGTTGGACAACAGATTATCAGTTTTAAGTGTAAATCTTACTTAATCTAAATATTTCACTTAAAACGATAAAAGATTTGAATAAAATCTTAGAATGGTTTGAATCAAAATCCCTGAAATTTACGGAGTTTGGAGGTTCAATGACATCCTCTACTGCTCTCTACTCTGTCTTCACTGTGACCACCAGTTCACCCTAATCAACATGACATCTTTATCGCATTTTCACAATCAGCCAATATGTCACTATTTTTCTTTGACATTGCAAAACTTAATAATCACTATTTTGTTGTACACAAAATCCTTAAGGAAAGAAGTCATCCAAGAACATTCACAAAGATATGAGTAAAACATTTTTAATATAATGCCGATATCGGTATTACACTAGCAAACTAGGCATCTGTTGATTTATGTGCTATGATATCAGCTCCAGTTGGATTTCAGAAATAATTCCATAGTTTCACATTTAATATTGTCATAAAGACTTTTAAATTAAATGTATTGCTTTTCTGAATTAATGTTTTGTTAGAAATAATAATTTTTGAAATATGGCTTAGATACCTGCATTCTTGAGTGTATATAATACACACATTCAATTATATCCAATGTTCAACACTGAAAGTGAGGGAATGTAATTAACTTCTCTTCCCGGGTCCACAAGGGGCGTGGTTAAGGCAAGAAGTTCCTAGCGACATGAGCAATCTGCCTTCTTTCACGTCTCCATCCGGGAGCTTAGAGGTCTTTGTTTAACTTTCTCACGCTTGGAAAGGTAGACTGCCCAGAAATCAAAGGTCAATCACTCCAGCCAAAGTTAAAGGAACTCTTTTCATAGGACAGAAAACTTGAATGGGGCGGGAATAACTCCCAGGTTAAAATCCCCTTTCCTTCCTCACCTATTTGGACTCCATCTCTGTGGAGTCCCAAGACAGCAGTGGGGGAGCTAGCTTGCTCTCTCTCTCTATTTCTTTTTCTCTCTCTCTGCCTAAATAAATCACTTTCTTTGTGAAACTCTTTGGAGTCTGATATTTACTTGAAGAAGCTCACCGCACCTGGCAGGGTCCTCTCTCCCATTCTTGGGTGAGTGAGGGACCAAGGGCTAAGAAGAACACATCCTATCGGGGAGCAACCTGAGCCCATCATCCACAATTCGGTCACAAAACTACTGGTTATTAAAATCACAGTTATGCATAGGAAAATCATAGTCAAAAATATTTACATAGGCTAGTTCTTATTTTATTTATTTATTTATTTATTTTTGAGACAGAGTCTTGCTCTGTCACCAGGCACCAAGCTGGGGTGCAGTGGCACAATCTTGGCTCACTGCAACCTCTGCCTCCCGGGTTCAAGCAATTCTCCTGCCTCAGCCTCCCGAGTAGCTGGGATTACAGGCGCACGCCACCACGCCCAGCTAATTTTTGTATTTTTAGTAGAGACGGGTTTCACCATGTTGGCCAGGATGATCTCGATCTCTTGACCTCGTGATCCGCCCGCCTCGGCCTCCCAAAGTGCTGGGAATACAGGCTTGAGCCACCGTGCCCGGCCAGGCTTGTTCTTTAAATGAAGCTTGAAGACATTTGTGTGTGTATTTGTATGTGTATGTTAGAGAGGAACCTCCTTTCCAATGGTTTTTTGTATCTAGATGAAAGGATTTCCCACAGATAACATCATTAGTTCTCTCTCAACGTCATACTCACCTCCTCCTTTGCCTCCCCACAAAGAAGAAATGCTAACTTATCTAACTGTGGGCAACAATGATCTGACAGGCACTGAACCGAGTTATTCCAATGGGTGGACTAATCTTGAGTAAGGAGTGCAGTGCAGGATTCTCTTCTTCTCCATCAGCTCCGTGCCAGAGGCAACACTGATCCTCCTGGGAAGGCGTGCGTGCTCTGAATACACAATCATTTCCTTGGGTGGATCATCACTTCCTTGTATTGTGAGGAAGAACCAAAATATAATACAAGCCCATTTAGCTGCACATGCCAAGTTTCATTTTCCAAAAAGCTTGATCAACAATAAATTTGATATTTTGATTTCTTTCTTTCTCATATCTTATTTATGAGCTATTTCTGAATATAAAATGTAGAGGGAGAAGAAGAGTGTTACGCATTTAATTCTCCCCACTGCATAAAAACGTTAATGATATAGATGTTTGCGTATTTGTGTGTTTAGAATTGAATATGTATGTATATATACTCATTCAAGTAGTGCTTTCATTACTACTCAGAACATATGAAAATGTATTAGTAAATGGTGAAAATTATTAAAAAGTCAGAATCCTGGGTCTTATAATACTGTTCATAAAAATCTGTACTGTTTTCTATAATCATTATTTTAATTGCATGTCTTACAAAGAACAAAATAGTTCTCAAAGGTAGTGAAAGTGAAATACCTTAGGGCTAATCTGTATGGAATTGTAATTTGTGTTACCAGCACAAGAAAAAAGATAAATGGCATACACAATGTATAGCTTTTCGAAGGAGGAAAAAGCAAAAGAAAACATCAACTTACAAAGTACTCTCCCAGAAACACTTAAGATTGTTGAAAATTAAGCACAATAGATTGCAAAGAATTTGATTTCTACGTTAGTTTCACTAGGTTGATTTTTGTTTCTCATTAGCTATTTCCTCTCACACTTTACTGTTGGAGAGCAATTTTTTGTAGTCTGATTTCATGACTGATTACGTCCTGCCACAGTATTTGGTTGACATTTTCTACAGGCCATATCAAGAACAGTTCTATCAGATAACAACAATGGCACTCCACTCATTTTTCTGAGGGTATTCTTCAAGCAGTAGAGAGTCACAGCAGATTCAGGTTCACTCATTGCATTAGTCTCAGTACCAGCCCCTGTGATTCTGGAATCCATCCATCCCTCCTAGCCTACCAGTTGTTGCCAGCCAAGTTTTTGTAAAGCACACATCTGACCAGCTCACCCCATCCACTCTGAAACTCTCAATGCCTTTCTATGATACAAATAAAATGCAAATTCTTTAGAGATGAATTACCTCTACTTTTAAAACACTCATCCCTGAAATCCAGTTAGATTGAAATGCTCTCCATTCCCTAATTTTGCCTTTAATTTTCTCTCTTCCTTTGTTCACATGGTTGCCTTTGGTCTGGCATTGCCAACCTACTTACTTTGCAAGGTCAAAGGCTGCTTCTCTTTCATTTGTTCCTTCATCACTCATTCATGGAGTAAATACTGTTTAAGTAGCTCCTATATACCAGACACCATATTTGGCACTTTGTCTCTTCAGATCTTTCTTATATCCCCGATTTTTCCGACCTTGGAAATAATCTTTCTTTTCTATGAATTCTGCCAACACCTCAATTAGGATACTTGCCTTTTTTGTTTGTTTGTTTTGGTTTTTGAGATGGAGTCTCACTCTTTTTGCCCAAGCTGGAGTGCAGTGGTGCAATCTCGGCTCACTGCAACCTCTGCCTCCGGAGTTCAAGCAATTCTCCTGCCTCAGCGGCCTGAGTAGCTAGGATTACACGTGCTCGCCACTACGCCCAGCTAATTTTTGTGCTTTTAGTAGAGACAGGGTTTTGCGATGTTGGCCACGCTAGTCTTGAACTCCCGACCTTGTGATCCACTTGCCTTGGCCTCCCAAAATGCTGGGATTACAGGCATAAGCCATGGCGTCCGGCGACACTTGCTATTTTTAGATTCAGAAACGTCCTTCTTATATCACTGTAGGTCTACACTACCCAGGACATGGCAGTACATCAATAAATTTCATGAATGGATAAATCCATGGTTGAGTAACAGATTAATACTTAAGTACAAAACACCTTGTAAAATATAAATCATATAAAAAGTACATATAAACATATTTTATTTATATACTTATATGTAATATATAAACATAAAGTACCTTATAAAAATAGATAAAATATCTTTCAAATTAAGCTTCATATTTGAAAACACATAAAATATTCAAGCATCCCAATTTTAAAAGGAGATACCTACTTTGTAGTAGTTTAAAATAGGAAAACTCCTGCAAGGTCTTAAAGAATAAAACCACACATACTTTTCAGCTTAAGAATATTTTACCATTATAACAAACTGCGCTTATAGAAATAAGCACATTGCAGGTTGCCCATTTCTGTTCTTTATTTTTAGAAGGGGAAGAGAGATTCGGGAATGAGGGGGAGAGAGGGAGTAGTTTTCAAATCTCTCAAAGTTTAATCCACCAGAAGAAGACAAGAGTAGAGGCATTCAGAGCCCTTAACTCTGATAACAGTGGTCCTATCTGCTGTCAGCTCAGCACAGAGAGATCTGCTACGACTTCTAGACTATCACTATCACAGCAAACAAGGTCTCTATTTGTATACAACTCACAGCTGAGTGGAAATGATTTCACAGCTGCATGGTAAACCTCCTGGCATCTCTTCTGCTTGGCGGCCCCACTGCCTGGGACCAGTCACTGCAAAGAAGCCCACCACCACTGCTTTCTGGGAAGGGACAAATGGTGGTGCTACAAAGAGGGTGAGGTGCCAAGGAAAGGCCATCTCCCCAGAGTTGGTTTTGTCATCTGTCACTCTCTGAAATGAGTCCCTGCGTTACAGAAGGAAGTCAAGGTCTACAGAAAAGGATTCCCTATGTGCATCTGCATTGGCCCTTCTAATCTTGTGTCTGACTGAACTGTTAGACAATTCTTCAGAAAGCTAGTTAAGCGGGGTATTTGCCCTTCAGCAAGGCGTAATACTGAAGAGGTACCCTTGTGGGGGTTATTTTAAATTTGGAATAGTCTCATAATATGCCTTTCTTCCATAAAACAATATAGAATTTGAATTGAATTTTCCAAATAAGGCTTGCTCAGAAAGCTATCTACTCAGTCATCAAATCAACAATGCTAATTGCAGTTTACAATGTGATGTAGCATGTGCTAATAGTCTTATTATAGCACTTTCAATATAGCAGATTAAAAATTATTTCTGTCTTGGTGACTATGTCTCATTTTTCATAAATATTTTTAAAATGATTTTATGGCCAGTCCTTTCTCTTCTGCACTATTATTATCCTCCACCTCACACAGTTCTTTCAAAGATGAAAAGAGATAAAGTCAGCAAAGAACAGAGCGCCTAACACAGCACTGGCACATGCTGACAATTAAGAAAATCAGAGCTACAGTAGCAGAGGCAGAACAACAATAGTAGTAACATTTGTAGTAGTAGCTCCTAGCCTGACTTTTCTTTTGCAATTAAGAATCTTCTTGAAAATCATACTCTAAAATCCTAAAAATGGAATTTAATTTGTAGCTACAAAAATAGCACCTTCGCAGACAAAATTATAGATACATCAGTAATCCTTTTTAAAACAAAACACTTTAATGGAACTGGCCATCAGCAGCAGCACTTGTATTCTGGAATTCAGAACAGAAAACAGGCTGCCCTGCCTAGGGGCAACTTTCTACCATTAACTCAATGCTAGAATCATCAGGTCATGTGAAAGTGGGAAGATAAACACAGAGTCATCATTTTATAAGACATTATATATTGTCAACACTTGAACTTGCATTTTAAATTTGCATGTTGGAAGTATTTTGTTTTGTTTTGTTTTTTCATGATTGTGCCTCCAGTTGTGGAATTGGCACATTATAGTCAACCAACATATATTTGTTAAATAAATGCTTGAATTTTTATAAATGTGGATATATTTTTCTCCTCATTTATATACATCATTATATATATGTATATATGCATACATATATATTTTCTCCTCATTTTATATGTACACACATACATATATACATTTTTCCTCATTTTATATGTATATATCTCATTATATATGCCTGTTATATGTATGTATATTTTATATATTACATATATAGTCTTACAGCACAGAAATCTGTATAAATAATTTTCTTAAACACTGTGAGGCTGAAAAAGAAAAGAAAATGTTGTATGATTGTATTTTGGTTGACATTCGTATATACACATGGTAAAAGCAAGATATCTACAGATGCTACAACACTTTCCATTTAATCCTATTAGTATATAATTACTGCCTGATAAGGTTTTACATCTAAATGATCACTCCTGAACTGTAAGCTCCTTGAGTACTTTTACGTATCTTTATTCTATTACATACAAGAGAAATTGAATAAAATATTTGGATGAATGGATAGAGAGCTGATTGACAACTTAGTAAGTAGCATCGACAAACAAAAGTTGTTAATGTATGTATAGTCTATAAGGCTTGTCAAACGATCTGTTCCCAGGCCCACCCTTAAATGCAAATTTTCAATAAATCAACCTGATATCAAAAGGTTTAATTTCATGCCAGAACAAAGCCCAACACAAAGAATATGACAAAATCCAGCATCCCAAACCATACAATTCTCAATATGCAGCATGCAATAAAAAGCTATCAGGCCAGCAGAGAAGCAGGAAAACATAGAGGAAAAAAAGTTGATCAATAAATAAAAGAAGACTCCCAAAATGAGACAGAATGGAATTTGCAGACAGGGATGTTAAAATATCATGTGTTTAAATGTTCTCCATTTGTTCAAGAACAGGGGAAAAAAATGAGCTTGAAAAGAAAAAAATGGAAGATACAAAAAATGAAAATGTTGAGGCGAAAAATGAAATATCTGTAACAAAAAAAATTAGGTAAAATTAACAGCAGATTAGATTAGATACTGTAGAATAAGAGATCAGTCAACTTGAAGAAATAGCAATGGAAACTATCCAAAAGAAAGAAAAAAGATAAAACACTAAAGAAATTAAAAAGAAGTAATGATCAGTAGGGTAATATAAAGCAATCCAAGCAACCCAAGTAATTAGAATCCCAGAAGAAGAGAGACAGGGAGACAAAAAAATCTTCAAGACATAAGAGCTCAAATTTTCCCAAATTTGATCAAAATTATAAACTCCTAAGTCTTCTCTTTTTACATTATGTTATCTCATAGTGACTATATTTTAAATATGTTAAGAATCAGTAATATAATTTAATAATTGTAAACATCTATCTTGTGTCAAGCACTGCATTAAACGCTTTGCAAGCAGTAACTCATATAATCCTAACACACAAGGTGCTAAGATCTCTTGTATCTTGTCACCTGTGTGTTATAGGTGTATTGTGCAGATTTGACTCCCAGAAAAATTAGGTGGTGGCATGCTTAATGTCTCCCAGCTTTTTTGAATGGAGCAAAGACTCAAACCTGTGTTTCTGGCTTCAGCATTCATGCTTTTAACCACCATGCTATACAGTCTTGTACCATCGGTGCAATGGACAGATATTAATGCTTTAAGACTCAAACTTGAGCCAGATGTGCCGTGTTTATGCTAAACACTGCTAAATCTTAAAACAATTCAGTTGTCATTTTTATAAAGAATATCAATTTACCTTTCATCTACCAGGATCCAAAATGTCAATAAATGTGTGCAAATGTATGAACAAACTGGCAAAAAGATGAAGAACATGTTAGCATTCAAATCATCATGACCTGCCATTTAGCCAAGGTCTACATCAGCAGGAAAACTGTGTATCTGGAGGAATGTGTACTTGTGATTTTCTGAAGCCATATTTTTTTAAAAAACTAAGAACATCCAGATACTAGAGTTGTCAGCAACTTGACTCCTTCTAGTTGGAATCAGAGGGTTCCTGCTGACACATGTAGCCCTGCTTGTCCTTTGTGACATATGTGCTTCCCCTGCAAACTGTCAGTGACTTGTCAGAATTGATCAAGAAGTCTAAGGTCAATCCTCAGTGATGGACAGGTCTGGACACAACAGCATCCCATTTCTGGTTCTGTGTCATGTAACGTATGAAAACTGATGTCCACATCACTCTACTCTCAGGATGAATGGCTGCACACAATGATGGTGAGATTTTTTTTTGTTAAACGTAAAGAAAATCAACAGGATAAATTCAACATTTATTTTTTTAAACAAATATTTAATCTAATGTTGCACAGAGACGGGATGTCTTATATAAAGATGTTGACTCCTTTCTCCCAATGTATGAATAAAACTGCCCATATTCCTTTTTGGGAATTTAAACTATCCAACAATCAAACCCAGGAATAAGGTAACAGGGCAGTGCACTTCAGTAAATGGCCTGACACCCTGATGGCTCCAAAGGCACCCAACCCATAAATTACAGGCCAGAAATCTGGAAGTATCTTTGTTGCTTTCCAAGGTGTCTACTTTGAAATTTGATAGAAATTAAGGTTTGTGTTACACTTCAAAACCATTACTTTTTTTTTTTAAGTGGGCATCTTACTACTTAAATTGCCCTTTCTAGAAGAGAAAAATACTGGAAAAGTTTTTATAACTTTTTAAAATGTCTGACACCACTGAAATATATTGAGACTAAAAATAACTAATCTTTTAGAGGAAGAGGTGGAAAATTGCTGTGAACAGGGGTCTAAAGTATGCACAGTATTGCTTAGAAGGGAAAGGGGCATAAAAGGGCCTCCACTGAACAGTTTACATAAATTAGCACACAACACTGTTGGGCCTCTGTTCACTTGGCTCTTCATTTACTCACTGTACTGACTTCTCTCATTGTTATCCTTTCCAGTCACTTTACTCCTCCTTATAGATTTTACTATAAAACTTACAGAAGAGGAAAGAACATCCCATTTTGCTACACTTCCAAGATCCTACCTCTATTTTATTTTCCATTCCTCACGCCCCTACAAAATCCTCATAACATTACTTTGATTTTAGCAAAATCACTGGCAACAGAGGAGGGAAAATGGGAAAATGTGAGAGGAGAACTCACTGCCTAACTCCCACTGCTTCTTTCTACACCCGAAAGAGGGAAATGTAGAGAAAGGAGAAAGATCTCTACAGCATAGTAACAGGAACATAAATTTAAGCATGTGAATCTTTCAGTTCTTAACATGGACACAAGCCTGTAATCACAGTTGCAGGGGAAAACACTGAGTTCCCTGTGATTTGTTCCCCAACTGAAGAAGAGGGAGAAACACTCTGAGTTTAGATTACTGGTAATATTCAACAGTTGATACCTATTCCACTTTTTCTATTATTTTAACTGTAGAGGGAACGGAGATAAAACACTATCAAAAAGATTTCATGTTGTCACTACTGATTTTCCAATTACTTTGGCTTAACATTTCAGAATGTTGTGAAAATTGCCCAACTGTTTATTGACTTGCTAGCTCTTTACCATTCATGAGTGTCGTTGGGATGTAATTGTTTAGTGAAACAAAATTGTATGACTCCCCTAAATCATGTATCTATTCTACCTTTTAGGTAGCCTGCAAGTATAAAATAACATATTTGGAGGCATAACAGGCCACCATGTCCATTCTGATGCATATCTCTAAGAGTTGGCTTTTGGCTGAGTGTGATGGCTCACGCCTGTCATCTCAGCATTTTGGGAGGCCAGCGCAGGAGAATCGCTTGAACCCAGGAGTTTGAGATCGGCCTTGGCAACATGCCATAACTCCAGCTCTACAAAAAATGCAAACATTAGCAGGTGTGGTGACGCATGCCTGTAGTACTAGCTACTCAGGAGCCTGTGTTGGGAAGATGACTTGAGGGAGGATACGATGAGATGAGATTGCATCACTGCACTCCAGCCTGGGCTACAAAACCAGAACCTGTCTCCAAAAAAAATTTTTTTTAAATTTTCTAGCAAATCATTGTAATATTGTAATATATGACTATTATATCTAGTAAATCATTGTAATTGTGAAACATATGACAATTTAATTGTTTCATAGACTTACGAAACAACTAAAAATAAATTGCTATATTTATTACTATAAATTGCTACACAGTCACAAGTTCATATATTTCCACCCTTAATGACCATGGTTGTATAAGAACATTAAAGGTTCAGCTAAGGCTATTTATGTAATAGATGTTGGTATATCTAGTATATGGCATTTCAAACGCCTAAATAAAGTATAAATCACTGACTTCAGGTAGTTGCTATGATGTTTTATCCTATAGGTACATAATGGTTTCATGTACGTGAAAAAGCTTTCCTATGCTTCAGTAGTACTAAAATGCTTATGCTTTTTCCCTATTGAATATTCAGGGTGAGAGTTATTAACTACCTCTTCATTTGTCATTAGCCCAAGAGTCAATGGATGTTAACAATACAGTCCAGCGCCCCTCTGCAGTATAAAATAACATATTTGGAGACATAACAGGCCACCATGTCCATTCTGATGTACATCTCTAAGAGTCATTTTTTTGGCTGAGTGTGGTGGCTCACACCTGTAATCCCAACACTTTTGGAGGCCAGCAAAGGAGTATCGCTCATCAGGACTAAGCACCAGGGTTCCTGCCCTGAATCTTCCTAGGCTTACACCTCTCTCCATAGTCAAGGAGTTCAGCACCCAAAGGGACATGCTCCCCAACCCCTCCAACTTTGTGCTCATGGTCCAGGTACTCAGAAATTGTGATTCCCTGTTCAACAGTAAGAAGTCCCCTTCTGGGGCATACATGGGTTTCCTTCTTAGATCTATCCCCCAAAAGCCAAACATGCAGCCATTATGCTCACCTCCAGGTCTGAGGTTAGCCAATGGCTGTCGTTTGGGGTGGAAGTTTGATGGCGCTTCCTGTGGGTAGAATGGTCCATTCCAGGCCAGCAAGGCCCTTGTAGAATGGCAGGTGCAAGATAGGTGCTAAGGGTCACATTTATTTTCGTCCCACAATTGTGAGAGGTGGATTTTCCTTAGGGTAACTGGAAGATAAATTAAAGTAGATTTCCAGAGGGCCCAACATTCCAGTGGCAAGGCAATTATGGGCAGGGTTACCCATTCAAGGTCATCAAGGCTCCAACAATCATGACTGAAATCATGGGATGTAGTGGCTTCTAATATACAGTTGTGAAGTCACTGGAACAGATTTTTAGGGAAATCCCGCTCACAACACATAGTTTTAATAAATTATAGGACAACAGTGGGTACACAACTGATGATATCCATTGCCAAGTAATTAGTTAAATGGTATTTAGAATAATAAAAATTTGAAGACAGCATATAAAGGTCATTTCGATGAGCAACCCACATTTAAGACAATTGAGTTCATTCCATGACTAAAACCATAAGGTCTCTTCCAACCCTCCACACACTCAGATATCGACCACTTAAAATATATTAAATTTATATTTCTAAAATTTACATCATTAAGATCCCCACAAAGCAAAGCACACACGACCTCCTTAAACCACACTTTCATGATAAATCAATAGTGAGTGCAGCGATTCATATATTATTAAGTTAATTGTCTGTCAAGATATTAACAATGTTGACTTCTGAAAAGAAGTCTAAAATTTTAAAATCCAAACTGAGTTTATCAGCTAGGACAGATTGCTGCTTGTCTAAGTGACTTAGTTTGTGTGACAGAGCTACACGCTGCCTTTGGGTTCACAAGTCCTTCAAAACCAAAAATCCATGCTAATGGAAACCTTTTCAGCATAAAGCACCCAACAATCAGAGTTAAGGTTTTATTTATTGGCTTTGACCATCTACTTCTGTTATTAACCATAAGGGCCCATACACTTCATCAACCCCTAACAATAGCCGCAAGCTTGGACAATCTGTCTTTCGTCTTCATTGGGTAAGACTTCAATGGAACAGCCTCGATTAAAGAGCAGCCCACGCATAAAATGAAAACTCATTAAAATAAACTTTCTCAAAGGGTGGAAACTTCAGTTCCAATTGAACTGAACTGTTTTTATTTCAAAGATGAAAGGCACATTACCCAGCTATACATTCATGTGCCCTTGGCCTAAGTGCTTTCTATTTGACGACTTTAACTTTGGGTCCCTTCCCATGTCTTTTTGGAGGCTTTAGAAACATAATAGGAATTCAACCCTCATTGAGCCTGATTGGAACATAGTATCTGTGAACCTCTTAATAATACTTCAGACCTTTATGGTTTAATTTGCAATGGTGTCCCTTTTGTCTGCCTTACTAGCCTTTAATCTAAGGCACAATGCACCCACTTTACATTTATTTGCAGAAAAACACTGAATAGCTAAGGATTTTTTAATGTGCTCATTACAAATTGAGATTTTTAAAAGACACACAGGTATGGTTATTTACATAACAGAATGCAAAGCTGAATGAATAAAAAGATGATGTCAAAGATGGTTGTTGCCAACTGTTTACATAAAAACTGACTTATAGCTTTAAGGTTGAAAACCACCTTGAACTTATGAGGGCAATATCAATGAAAGAAACAACACAATAAAATGAAAAAGTCAAGAGACTGGGAAAATCTGTGATGCGAAAGTATCAGCTGACCCATAAAAGAGTAAAACTGGTATTAGCTGAAGCAAATAATACTACTCTCCACTTTAATTTTATATGGATGACCATTAAGTGAAACGAACCACAATCATGGTTACTTAGATACACAGAATATTCAGAGAAAATGTTAATACTCAAAGCAATGCAAAAAATCCACTAATGGTTGTATACACATGCCATTAAGAGGAAATTAAGCTCTTTAAGATTGGCTATATGTCATTATATAACTTTAATTCATACATCTTTGTCTGAGACCTAAATGTATATACCATGTACATACTGTAAAAGACACATTAGTTCAAGAAATATAGATTTCTTGTAACAAAAATACTCCCTTAAATTATGTAATTGTGAAACTATATGTAGATGCATTTTAAATTTTATCAGAATTAATAACTAGCATAATGGTCTCTGGGTAATGAAACTGCTATATGTGTTTTCAGCAGAGGTTGCCAAATACTTCTTAATTACGTTTTAGATTTAATCTATTTGTAAATTACTATCAAAGGCTTTTTTCCTATGCAAAAACCTATCAGAAATTGAACATATAAATAAAATATTTAAACAAGAATATATTATTTAAAACCAAAAGATTAAAATAAAAAAAATTACAAACTCAAACATCATCACAAATAACAAAGTATAGAAAACTAATTCTTACCTAGTTTTTTTAACCTATAAAGTCAATCTAAACTTTCTTGCTATTTTTTAGTTTGTTTTTGCTTTAAAGATAAATGTATTAAATCTTTGAAATTAGTCTTAATCAGAAAAACAACACCTATCTTTGTCAAAAGTACAAATAATCCTGTCATTCACCAAGTTATACAACTAGCTCCAGTACAAAATAAACATCTGCCCTGACTGTTAGAAAGCATTTAGTGAATTCCTGGCTTTGCTCAGGCAGGATCATATAGATATCATTTTTTCCACTCCTTAGAAAAAAAACAAAAAACAAAAAACAAAAAAAAAACATAGTTTCTGTATTTTATTTGATATTGTTTTGGCCCTACCACATCTATTCATCATTTAGGGGTCTAAATATATCAAATCTGTAAAAGCCAAATTAAAATAACCAACAATCTCTCAGGGAAAACTAAGATATGTCTGTCTCACTTTAAGCAAAACCAATGTATAAACGTAGGTGAAGGATGATTAAAAGATTAATAGTTGTAATGCATAGTATTAACAATAGGACTTTTTTTGCAACAGCAAGCTCTCCTACTGAAATTTACAGTCTTAAAAATGTATATGACTTACAACTGTCCTAGATTCTATCTAATATACAAAATAATAGTTTGTATAGATGAAAATATTTGCATATATGTTTCATTATCTATGAAAACATTTGCAGTAAACAACACTATATCTTTATGATAGATATCACTAAGATACATATCCTATATATAAAATTATGACACATATGACAGATCACATTATCTACTGTAAATATTTCATTTATTGAATTATTCAAATAAGTCAAAAGAATCTGTATTATTCCACCAAGAATGTTAGTTTATAGAAATTTGATTGTTGTTAAACAGGGGCCTAAAATTTAACTTATAAGCCTCAAATTAACTATAAACCATTTATCATTTAAAAAATTAGCATAATGGGAGCACACAATGCTTTTCTTGTTATCAGGAGGTTGAGCCATGGAGGTTCAGAAACTATAATTAATTTCTTGTTTAATGAGATTGGCCAACGCTGCCATACAGCTTCCTGTAGCTTTAAGATGATCATGCTGTAAGTTGCTTCCTGAAAGTGAAGTTCCTTTTTCATTTTAAGAAGCAAAACTGGTTTATAATTATAATAGAAAAATGCATGTTGGAAGCCCTGGCCTCTCTTACTGTACTTGCAAATGGAAAACAGAACAGACTAAAACTGTCCAGTATGTGCTTCCCAGACCTCAGTGGCCCATCCGAGAAGTTCCCCCAAACAAACTTAGTGTTGAAAATGTGACTATAAATATTAGCCATAAAAATCACGTTTTAATTCAAATAAATGCATTTTAATACCAAGAAATCATATTTAGATAGTAAATATCTAAGTTTAGACATAAGGACATTATCTATTAGAAAAAATTTAACATAATTATAATGCTTTTACTTTTGCATTGAAAATTATTGTGTGTCAAAAACTAAGATAACACAGTAGCTTTTCCCTTACATGAACGCGCATTAATAGTTGCATGGGATATTTGCAATTTCCACTTTCATGGTTTCATCTCCTGACGCTCACCTAGGAAAACTGCAATCTTGTAGTATAAAATTTAAGAAAAGCAAACAAATGACTTAAAGGATGTATAGAGTGAATTGGGGGGGGGGGGGTATTTTTTGCCTTCTTTTTCTTTTTGCCTTAATCCTCTCATTTGATTTAGAAACATAAGGCCCTGTTCACTTCATTTAAGCCTCACAATGACTGGAAGCCTGATCAATCTGTCTTGTGTCTTCTTAGGGTGAAACTGCAATTGAGCGGAAGCAACAGATGAACAAAGCCCACATTCAAATCTGTAGCTCATTAAAATAACGTTAAAATAGAGTAAAATCTCAATTGTAAGTGAATTGTAGCTGACTTTTTTTTCTGCTAAACACATTTGATTAATAAACTATACATCATTAGCCCTGAATCAGTGATCTTTAAAGTAAATTTGAATAAATGTCTCTTTCTTTCTAAAAACTTGAACATTTTGAAAACCATTTTGGAAATAGGCTTTCAACAAAGCACTACATGAGATTACTCTGCAGCATGCTCCAATGACACATTCCATCAAGACATGATTCACAGTAATTCTACAGTTTACGGTGCTTCCTACAGTATATGGAGGAACCATACACAAGATAAAATCAGTATTGGTCAATGCAACACGTCCCCCTCTAAATTCCTATCATTCTATAATGATACAAGATAGAGTTGTGTTTCATCTCCTGATGCTCACCTAGGAAAACTGGGATCTCATAGCATAAAATTTAACAAAAGTAAACAAATGACTTAAAGCATGTATAGAGTGATTTTTTTGGGGGGGGAGGTTATTCTATCAATAAATGCCCAAATTGATGTGCTACACAACAATTTGCTATCCAAATGCCCACTAAGTAAAAATTTTAGAACTTCTGTGAATTTTAAGTAACCCAGAAGTTTGGTAGGGAAATTCACAAGTAAGCATACGACCATTCCTGTCTGTATCTAATCCAGGGTTTAAATCTCTATTAATACACTTGACTAAGACAGTCAAGATTTGTAAAAGTCAGATTTTAGTTGGGAACACGTGTCCATAGTTATGTCTGATGGATTTTGGTTATAAAGCATGATCACGTTCTAGAAAATGCTTAAGCAATCTGGAGATATCTGTTACATAAAACATAAACACACTTTTCAACCCTAAAACCTCACCTCTAAGAAACCAATCTCACAGAAATAGAAGCACCAGTATAAAATTATATGTAATCAAAGACATTTGGTGTAGAATTTTTTTCCTGGGCTAAAAAAGAAAACAAAAACAAAACACAAATATGAAAACAAAGTAGAAAAACTGTGTACCATTTATACTATGGAATATTATAGAAGCTTAAAAGAGTCTGCTAAAGGTACACCAATTGACCAGGAAAATTTTTCATGTTATGCTCTTAAGTAAAAAGTAAGATGAAGAGAACACATCTTTAAAATAACTAACAATGGCAAGATCCTTGCATGCACATGTGTGTATACACAAAAGTTTGATCTGATTATATGCCCACAGAGAAAGGTCTGAAAAGCTATGTACAGGTTGTGGATATGAGCATAGAAAGGAAAGGGACGGGGGGAGGTAGGGGATATGGGTGAAGGGTTGGCTGGTAACCAAAAGAATGATTTTTTTTTTCTTTTTGAGAAGGAGTCTTGCTCTGTCACCCAGGCTGGATGGAGTGCAGTGGCACAATCTCAGCTCACTACAACCTCTGGCTCCTGGGTTCAAGCAATTCTCCTGCCTTAGCCTCCTGAGTAGCTCGGACTGCAGGTGTGTGCCACCACACCTGGCTAATTTTTGTATTTTTAGTATAGATGGGGTTTCACCAAGTTGGCCAGCCTAGTCTCAAACTCCTGACCTCAGGTGATCTGCTCACCTCTCCTCCCAAAGTGCTGGGATTACAGGCATGAGCCACTGCACCCAGCCAAAAGAATGATATTTTTTTTCAAAAGTCCTCGATGGCAACACTATATTATACAGATATATCTGATTTTTACAATGAGCATGTAACAGTTAACTAATTAGATTAAAACAATAAAGTTATTTTCACAAATACAGAAGGGATGTCTGAGACGAAAGTCTGGCTGGAAGCTTTTCAGGTCAAGGGCAGCTTTGCAGATTAATTCCTAGCTTCTTTATTTGCTTGTGTTGGGGCTCAGAAAACAATACCCCAAAGTATGGTGCTTTGGCATGCTAAGTACTTTGAACTAAAGGATGTCAGGCTCAGAAACAGCCTCAGAACCAAGATCTCTCTGCCCTCTTGCCCTCCTGTTTCTCGCCCCTCACTCTCCCTTAAGGTGAGTCAGATAAACTTGAATTCCTCTTCCCCAAGGCAGTTCCCCTTTTTCCCAAAGACAGGGATAAAACCTAGCAATATTACTCTAACCTTCCCCTGTCTTTCTGTCTAGCAGCTGGCCATAAAGAAATTCTCTGACCTAAGCTTGTCCGATAGTAGGTCATAAGACTGTCACTCCAGAGGGATCCTGCTCCATTCCAGGGGAAAGAAATACTATAACAGAAAAGCCAAGAAGAATCTGAACAGACGAGAGGCCTTGTTGGGTTTTCCCATCAGTCTATAACCATTACATCATACCCTTTGGTCCAATCACATTTCTATACAGCTGTCCATTCTTCCCCAAACCTACACATAAAAATAGGCAGTGTTCCCTGAGTCTTTGGGTCTTCATTCTGAAGGCTCCCAAGTCACATAAAATGTTGATTATTTAAATAAAGATGCTATGTTTTTCTCTTGTCAAACTTTGTTTTGTTATAAAATTATCAGCCATGACCCTTATTGTGAGAAAGAAAGGTGTCACACCCTTTCCACTTCTACACTTGCTTTATAGTTTTGGAGAATCACTGAATATCTCTCTCCACTTTTCCCCCTCTGTGTCAAGGGAAGTAATGTTAAGGTGAGCATTAAGTGAAATCATGCATTTAAAACACCTTGAAGAAGGAATGACTACTCTAAGCCCTCAATACATTGTGATTCTTAAATCCGTCTCCCTGACTCTTGTCCTAAAGTTTCAGAAGGTGGCTTCCTTGCTGACAGGGGAAGCCGGATTCAGGCTGAAGTAGCTATTAAAAGATACTTCACAAAACTGCAAGGCTTGGGCCTGCCAGATCACAGAAGGGAAGGCACAGAGAGTAGGAGAGAGGAAAGGAGGTTAGGAAGAGGAGCGGGAAGGAAGAGTGACACACTTCTTAGATACCTTTTGGTGATGAGAACAGAAAATATGATTATGAATCTATTAGGACCACACAGTGATAGAGAAGAACAGCTCTGACTGTTGAAAATCTAGATTCTAATCAGCTGCCTAGTATCTCTTCTCCTTCATCATGCCCTGACGTAGCTCACTGATCCACCAAAAGTCCATCCTTCTCAGTGTATGTCCACAAGCTCTGCCCACCACAACCATCCACTGTGGTGTGGCTGCGGGGCCAGAGATTTCTGAGTAATCACAAAGGAAGCAGATAGTCTGTTTCATGGATATCTTGTCCTCCTGTGATGATCTGACTGACATTTTTTAATTAAACTGGCCCACTGGAGTTTAAGATGTCTTCTTGAGGTGAAACTAAAGGAATATAGATCTTTTTTATGGAACAAACATGTAGGATAAGAAATCTTCTTTTAGCCCTCTGAACTTATTCCCAAATCTTTTCTTCTTTTTATTAACAAAGTTGTTTCGGAAGTGACTTAAAAGGACCCATAGGCTATCCCCATAAAGCTACAAGTATCTGAGAAATTGGAGAGACTGAATATGTAAGTTGGGGAGTAAGTCTGCCTTTTTAATTCAATTTAATAGAAGTCAGCTTAGAAAATATGTATTGACTAAAGACCCACTAATGACGCAAATAACAAAAAGTTGTTTGAATTCCACAGGGAAACTAAGCAGGTTAAAAAGGCAGAGAATCGAAGAGACTTCCTATTTTGAAACGGGCACTGGACTGGAGTCAGGGTTGCTGGCTGTGGCTTTAGTTCTTCCATTTTCTGACACTGCATCTTTGAGCAAGTTACCTAGCCTCTCTGAACAGCAGCCGCCTGATTTGCAAGATTGAGTGTTCTACCTCGCTGGGGTAAGGCAAAGATTAAATGGGATAATAAATGTGAGAAGCCCGTGTGGCCTGTACAAATACAGAGAATCATCACTGTTATTTGGGACAATATCTTTTGGAAATGACTCTGAAGTTAACTTAGGATCATCTGTGTAGCAGACAATGTTGAATCTCCTTCCCATTCCTTCCTGCTGCTTTTGCATGCACCCCATCCCCTGATTTTGTAGTCTGGTGCTTTTGATCCCCCAACCCCAACTCCTGTAGTTCTTTGGAGGACATCTCTCAGGCTGATGGAGCCACTTTGCCACAAGTGCAGAAAGTGGGAAGTGTCTGAGGGCCTATGATCCTTTGAAAACCTTGAGACTATCAAACAATGAGTATGGGATGAAGGAGCATGAACCTGCAGCACAAATAGGTCTAATTCATACTCCAGAGTGCTATAGGGTTAGACTGAACGAAGTCACCCTTTGGGAGATTCTGTCTGAACTAAGTCAAACCCTTCCTCCACTTTCTGCCTTCCCTGCTGTGCTTTCCCTGCTCACTTAAGGGTTTCCCCTGGGAGTTCTGCTTCTGATGAACCCGATCTGAGACAATACAGTATTACAAAGGCTTTCAATTAATTCTCCTTCTTTTGAGAGCCTAAGTTTTTATACTTCTTATTTCTTTTAAGCAAAAACTATAATTCACCATTTCTCTTTGCTGACTAGGTTTCCAAATGACATAATTCCCTAGCATTTGTTGTGTTCATTGAATTATTTTTTCTTCACAAATTATTTTTTGGTCACTTGAGATCTTTTAATGTATATATAGTCAATGAACCAATTTTCATGATAATTCTCATAAATTAGGTCTTCACACAATATGTACATTGATCATAATAGTAAATGACACAAAGGACCTGAGTTTCTGAAAAGAAGAATTATCATGAAGATTCCAACATCAAAAGCCACCGCATCTGTCCCAGTACTGCATTCTTCTAAACTGAAAAGGGCTATAGGAAACAGTTGACCAAGTAGAAATCTTTAGGCAAAGATTATGCTAATATACATGCCCGCAGAGTCAGGGAAAGTCAGCCTAGAAAAGCCAATGAGAACAATCTAATGTCTTTTTAGACTGAAAGACTTAAAACCAATACTCAAGGTTCACAGCCAGGGCAATGTGCTTGGGCCAATTCTAATACAGAATTCCAGTGGTATCTTCTATTTCAAAACACAGGAAATTAAGCAAAAAAATCCACACTTGGATTCCAACCTTTTAAGAAGCATGGTTAATTTGAAATATATCTGAATATTCAACCAAAGTATGAAGCAAGAACATTTAAATTAACCTCTTTCATTATCATCATTATCTCTTCACCCTCTCATTCACCACCACGATGGAGAAGTTATGCTTGCCACTCATGTGGACAATAGGGTCATAAGTCTTGGGTTTAGCATGCAGTACCTGCTGTGGTACACATTCTTCTGTTAATGAGCATGCATAACTCTTCATCCCTAAGGAACTGTCTCTGCACATAAAAGGATACATAAGTTTTATAATGCCAGAAAGAAGTAAATACAGCTCATTGAGTTTTCTATGGGAGGATTTGGAGAGTTTAATTATCATGCACTGACAGTATATCCAGGCACTTACCAGGCTGGTTCTTTTTCCATGTTTAAGTTTTTTATATCATACAACCAAGTTACCAAGTACATTGTTACCAAATACGAGGTGAAAGCACATTTTAGATCCTTGTGGTGGTTTCAGTGGTCAGATCATACAGACACTTGGTCACATGTGGGGAGTGAAAGTACAGAGATCAGCAGCAGATCCTTCACCACACTGTTAGCCCCTTATCTCAGATGTGAAAAACTCTTAAGGTGTCAGTTACATCAACCATAATCGATGTGTAAAATACTTCTCCTTCTGGGTATATTCAAATTTTAAGCTATTATAATTGTTGAGTAAAAGAAAGGCATTATATTTCCATGTAGTATACATTAAATTTTCTGCAAAGAAGCTGACACATACTAAATGTTCAGCAAATGTTGGCTGGTATTATTGTGGTTATTAGAATTATTATTATCTTTAAGAAAAACTCAAGAGAATTATCAAACACTTCTAGAAAAAAATCAGGAAAACAACTGAAATCCAATTTCAAAATGTTTAAGGAATTTCTGCTTTTTCTTAAATGTTTATAATGCAATCAATGAAAAAGGACTGTCAAGAGAGAATATCTTGCCCAAGAAATTATGGATTAGACCGGGCACAGTGGCTCACACCTACAATCCCAGCACTTTGTGGGGCCAAGGCAGGTGAATCGAATCTCTTGAGTCCAGGAGTTCAAGGACGGCCTGGGCAACATGGCAAAACTTGTCTCTCCAAAAAATCCAAAAATTATCTGGGCATGGCGGTGTACTCCTGCAGTCCCAACTATCACTTGAGCTCGGGAGGTAGAGGCTTCAGACAGCTGTGAGAGCGCTACTGCATTTCAGCCTGGGCAACAGAGCAAGACCCAGTCTCAGAAAAACCCTAACAAAATCAAAGAGAAGCTAAAAGATAACAGCTAATGTAAATGTGTATTTCAGATGGTCTTGTGATACCTGACACATCAAAACAAAGTAAAAAATATTAATCCAGGACTTCCTATCCTTCATTACTTGATAAGAACATACACATACACATTCACACATGCACACATACACACATATATTCATGCACATGCAATCTTAAACAGACATGTTCAGACACATACAAAGGCAGTCCTTGACTTGCATAATAGTGCAGAGCCATAAATATGATCATTTATGTTGAAACTGTGCAAAGCAGTCTTAATAACAAATGGGAAAAATTATTCTTTGACCTTTAAAATTGTTTGTCAAGGCATTGCAAAGTTTTATGTTAGTTATAAATATTAGAGAAACAAAAATTAATACAACTAATATTTATTCAGTATAGTATAATTTAAAACAACAGAAGGCATTTTAAGAGTGAGATTTTTTTCCCTTCATAAAAATCTTAACCAAGAATAACTTGAATTTCTCGTCGTGAAACTTACAACAAGAAATGGGGTAAGCATCTTGCCTATGTCCTGATGAATCATCACTTTCTTTTCTAAATTTGGATCTGATTCTAACATTTTATCCTGTGTGCTCTGAATGTTATGAAATATTTTTGGAGAGTTCGTTTAATGTAAAGTTTCTTGCCAGTGTCACTTTCTCTGGGACATCTTTGTCCTTTTTGTCACAAATAGGTTTCTCATTTATGTTGGTAAATTGTTCACTTTCACTAAATCCCTCTGGCTGTGATTCTAGTCTTTTGAATGGCTATGCTGTCAACATTTCTAGTCAGCTATGTCTTCTATGTATGTTTTATTCTAATTTTACTTGAAGTTTTATCACTTTTTGTTTCTTTGCTGCATTTTCTTTTGTTTGTTTGTTTATTTATTTTGAGACACAGTCTCTCTCTGTTGCCCACACTGGAGTGCAGTGATGCAATCACAGCTCACTGTAACCTCTGCCTCCTGGGTTCAAGCAATTCTCCTGCCTCAGCCTCCCCAGTAGCTGGGACTACAAGCACATGCCACCATGTCTGGCTAATTTTTTTTTGTATTTTTGATGGAGATGGGGTTTCACCATGTTGGCCAGGCTGGTCTCAAACTCCTGACCTCAACTGATCTACCCTCCTCGGTCTCCCAGAGTGCTAGGATTACAGGCATGAGCCACCACACCCGGCCATCTTTGTTGGCCAATTCCCTCTTTTAAGCTTCCATTTTTGTAAAATATCCCATAGGTTTATCACTGAGAGGCAAGGAGGCAACACAAATACTTGCTTTGCAATCTGTGCATGAACTTAATAGCAGATGTGCAGTGACCCATCATGACAGACTTTGAAAAAAGTGATGTGATTGGCCATTGATTGAGATGAGCACCTGTTACCTACCTAATGATTTGTGAGCTAAAGATCTGGCAGTCAAATGTGTATGTTATGCAATTAGTTAACACAGTGTGGTAACTAAAATTTGAACTGTGTTGTTGGAATACTGGTATTATATAACTAAACCATGGTTACTGAAATTCACGTAAATTTGAGCCTTGTGAAGCAATTACTGTCTGCACACATACACATTGTATATGTAATATGGTCTGGCTCTGTTTCTCCACACAAATCTCATCATGAATTGTAATTCACACATACTAGGGGAGGGACTTGTGGGGGCTGATTAGATCATGGACACAGTCGTCTCATGCTGTTCTCATGACAGTCAGTGAGTTCTCACAAGATCTAATTGTTTTAGAAGGGGCTTTTTCCCCCCTCACTCTGCACTTCTCTTTCCTGCTGTCCTGTGAAGAAGAATGTTATTTGCTTCCCCTTCCACCATCACAGCAAGTTTCCTGAAGCCTCTCCAGCCATGCTGAACTGTAAGTCAATTAAACCTCTTCCCTTTATAAATGACCCAGTCTCCAGGATGTCTTTATTAGCATCTTGAGAACGGAGTAATACAGTAAACTGGTATTAGCAGTGGGATGATGCTCTAGATGCCCAAAAATGTGGTAGCAACTTTAAAATTGGGTAATAGGTAGAGGTTGGAACAATTTGGAGGGTGCAAAGAAGACAGAAAGATGTGGGAAAGTCTGAAAGTCACTGTTGAATGGCTCTGGCCAAAATACTAATAGTGATTCAGACAATAAAGTCCAGGCTGACATGGTCTCAGATGGAGATGAGGAACTTGTTGGGAACTGGAATAAAGGTGATTCTTGCTATGCTTTAGCAAAGAGACTGGCAGCATTTTGCCGCTGTCCTAGAGATCTGTGGAAATTTGAACTTGAGAGAGACGATTTAGGGTACCTTGCAGAAGAAATTTCTAAGCAGCAAAGTGTTCAACAGGAAGCAGGGCATAAAAGTTTGGAAATTTTGCAGCCTGATGATGAGATATAAAAGAAAAACCCATTTGCTAGAAAGAAATTCAAGCCTGCTGCAGAAATTTTCATGTCAAGGAGCTGAATGTTAATCATGAAGACAATGCGAAAAATGTCTCCAGGCCATGTCAGAGACCTTCAGAGCAGCCCCTCCCATCACAGGCCCAGAGGCACAGGAGGAAAAAATGGCTGCATTCACCATGTCTTTATGCAACCTTGAGACATGGTGTTCTGCGTCCCAGATGCTTCAGCTCCAGCTGCTAAAAGGATCCAAGTTACAGCTCAGGGCATGAATTCAGAGGGTGTAAGCCCAAGCCTTTGTGGCTTCCATGTGGTGCTGAGCCTATGGTGCACCAAAGTCAAAAACTGAGGTTTGGGAACCTCCACCTAGATTTCAGAGGATATGTGCAGACATCTGGATGTCCAGGCAGAAGTGTACTACAGAGACAGAACCCTCATGGAGAACCTCAGCTAGGGCAGTGCATAAGGGAGATGTGGAGTTGAAGCCCACATGCAGAATCGCCACTGGGTCACTGCCTAGTGGAGCTGTGAGAAGCAGGTTGCCATCTTCCAGAACCCAGCATGGTAGATCCAATTACAGCTGTGAAAGCAGCTGGGAGGGCGGCTGTACCCTGCAAAGCCACAGGGATAGAGTTGCCCAAAGCCATGGGACCCCACCTCTTGTAACAGTGTGACCTTTGTGTGAGACATGAAGTCAAAGGATATAATTTTAGAACTTTAAGGTTTAATGGCTGCCTTATTGTATTCTGGACAGCATGGGGCCTGTAGCCCCTTTGTTTTGGCCAATTTCTCCCATCTGGAATGGTTGTACTTACCCAATGCCTGTACCCCCATTGTATCTAGGAAGTAACTAACTTGTTTTGATTTTACAGTCTCATAGGTGGAAGGAACTTGCCTTGCCTCAGGTGAGACCATGAACTTGGACTTTTGGGTTAATACTGAAATAAGTTATGACTTTGGGGAACTGTTAGGATGGCATATTGGATTTTGAAATGTGAGAAAGATGAAATTTGGGAGGGGCCAGGAGCAGAATGATATAGTCTGACTCTGTGCTCCCCCCCAAATCTTTTCTTGAATTGCAATTTGAATTGTAATCCCAATGTGTTGGGGTATGGAACTCATGAGAGGTGATTAGGTCATGAGGGCAGTCCCCTCATGCTGTTCTCATTATAGTGAGGGAGTTCTCAGGAGATCTAATGGCTTTTTAAGGGGATTTTCCCCCATTTGCTCTGCACTTCTCCTTCCTGACACCCTGTGAAAAAGGATGTGTTTTCTTCCCCTTCCATCATGGTTGTCAAGTTTTCTGAGGCCTCCCCAATCATGCTGAATTGTGAGTCAATTAAATCTCTTTTCTTTATAAATTACCCAGTCTCAGGTATGTCTTCATTAGCAGCATGGAATGTACTAATACAATATATATGCACACATTCTCTCTCTCTCTCTCTCTCACACACACACACATGCACACACACACACACACACAAAGAGAGAGAGACAGACAGAGAGAGAGAGAGAGAGAGAGAGAACTCTGATGAGTTTTTTCAGGGGAAAGGTAAGCATGTGCTAATAGAAAATGTAAATGAAATCTGTCCACTTTAAGAGATGGGTACCTCTACTATATCAAAGGGTGAACAATGATCTGATGTGCTAGAGACTATAGAGAGGTTGGAATTTCTCAAGGCTACATTCCAGGTCTCCCATTCCCAGTGGATGCACCGTGGCCTTTGATGCCCACCCAGGTAAAATAGGATGAGATGCTAACACTTTTCACCCACCATCTGAGGACAAACTAGTGCTTTATGGACATTATCTCCCCACAACAGCCCAACAGTAGCGAGCAATATTTGCAAACAATAATTTGATTGCCAATCAATTCCACATGCACAGGACTACTCTAGGTGTGACTTGGCAAGCATTACACTACTAAATGCTTGCCAAGTCACACCTAGAAAGCCAGCCTTTGTGTGAAGGCTGACACAGGCCTGGCATTTTTGGAAGGTACTTGGAAATTCCTACTCAGCTTTGAGATCTCAAGTTAAAAGTCACTTCTGCCAGGTGCTATGATCCATGCCTATAATCCCAGATGCCTGGGAGACTGAGGCAGGGGGATCACTTGAGGCCAGAAGTTGGAGACCAGTCTGGGAAACATAGGGAGACTCCATCTCTACAAAAAAAAATTTTAATTAGCCAGGCGTGGTGGCACATGCCTAAAGTCCCAGCTACTTGGGAGGCTAAGGAAGGAGGATTGCTTGAGCCCAGGAGTTTGAGGCTGCAGTGAGCTATGATTGTGCCCCTTCAATTCAGTGTGGGCAACAGAGCCAGACCCCCATCTCAAAAAATAAATTAAAATTAAAAGATAAAAATAAAAGTCACTTCCCCAGGAAAGCTGAGGCTAGGTGAATAACACCCCATTATACATTCTGTTCATATTCAGTACTTTTGCTTTGTAGTGTATATGCATTTATGTGCTTACTATGTGTTCAGGTATTATAGCAAATGCTTTACAAATAATAACACATTCAATTCTTACAACCAGTAATCAAAAACTTAAGTGTATGATAAACAAAGTAGACTGTATGCCCCATGTGGACAAAGATCACATCTGCCTTGTTTACCACTGGATCCTTAGTCCACTAATGCTGCTCTAACAAAACACCTGAGACTGGGTAATTCATAAAGTACAGAAATTAATTTTCTCACAGTACTGGAAGCTGGAAAGTCCAAAATCAAGGCATAGCAGATTCAATGTCTGGTATCTTTGCTTCTTTGCTTCTAAAATGCATCTTGAATACTGCACCTTCACGTGGTAGAAAAGATGGAAGGGCAAAAAGGGAAACCAGGCCTAGCTAGTTCTCAAACCCTTTCATCAGGCATTAATCCATTCATAATGGCATAACTGTCATGACTTAATCACCACCCAATGGCCACACCACTTAATGCTCTTGCATTAAGTTTCAACATGAATTCTGAAGGGGACATAAACATTGAAACCATAGCAGATTCCTAGAGCCTAGACCTAGTACCTAAAACGTACTAAATCAACAAATGTTTATTTTATTTGTAGTCCTATATATCATGTGAGGATTGCTCTAAGCATTCCTAAATTTTTCTACTGGGTAAAGACACCCCTTTATTTGCTAACATAAATTTTAACTATAGAAAATCATAAACACTCTTCTTTACAAGTTTTTTTTTAAAACAAAAGCATAAGTATATACTGGTTGCCTGAAAATTAGGTTGGTCACTATTACAACTCATTTTGTTTTCACCAAGAAAAAGAAATGGGGAAAATATTTTAGGACAACAGGTTCCCTAGACCAGCATCCCCAAACTTTAGTCACCAGGAATTGGTCACTCCTATGAGAATCTAATGCTGCCACTGATCTGGAGGAGGTGGAGCTAAGAAGGTAATGTGAGTGATGTGGAGCAGCTTTAAACATAGACAAAGCTTTGCTCACTCCCTGCCGTGCAGCCCATTTCCTAACTGGTCATGGACCAATACTGGGTCTATGGCCTGGGGATTGAGGACCCCTGCCAGAGACCACCGCTCTCCAAACTTGTCTCAGTGAGCTCCTAATCCATAAAAAGTACATGTTCCCTCAATATCAATATACTTCTTTAAAAATGGATATACAATGTTTATTCTAGAATGGATATACTATACTACAAAAAATATGCCACTGCAAAATATGCCCCTTTGGCATAAGAATTATTTTGAGCTGATTTTGAGAAATTACTGACACAGAAGAAGCTCAAAAGCAGAGTAGACGTTAACCTTTTGTAAAAAAAACATATATATTTCTATAAAGGAAATCTCCATTTCTAAGCATATCTCCACTCTCTGTACCAGGAAGAAAAGGATGGCTAATCCCAGGAGAAGGTGCCTACTTAAATCTGAATAACAAAACTTACTCTTGGTAGCTGTGTTTTTCCTGGTCACCTTCCTATAACTAATCTTTCCAAAATGTTTTTTTCTTTGTGTCAGCTGAAGGTGATATTTAAACCTGAACTCAAAGCCCCTTCCTTGAGATTCACTCCCATGTATACATGAGGTACACATGTTAATAAGTCTCTCTCCATTTGTTTTTCTCTTATTAATCTGCCTTTTGTTATGGGGGGTCTCAGCGAATAACTCAGAAAAAATAGAGAAAAAAATTATAGTTCTTCCCCTACAGTTCTGGCAATAAGAATGGGATCTGTGGGACATCCCACTTGTTCTGGAGCCTGCAGATGGGATGCTGGGAAAACTGGAAAAGGGTAAGAATTCTCACAGAGGGACTCTAGTGTATCTGCCTCCAGTGCCTGCTCAAGAGAGAAAGGTAAAGTTATGTTTCCTCCCTGTAATACTAATATATGTTGTAACGCATGCTTAAAAGAAGACATTTTTAAAGGGCATAATTAAAAAATAAAAATAAATGTTTAATGTTTTCACCCACACCCTAAGTATTACATATTTCCTGGGGAGTAAATGTCTCTTTTTTTCTGACAACACTAAACAATAATTATCACTAGAAAATCAAGATATCTAGAAAAATAAATTTATTTACTAGGAAGTATTTGTGTTTACATCTCTATTATGGAAATAAACACACCTTCAACGTGTCATTAAAAATATAGATCTGGATTTTGCCTTTTCCATGAGAAAAACACCCATATAAATCCCAAATCACTGACTTCCTCGACTTCTTCTACCAATATTAGATTCACACCATTGCAATCATCTGACATATGCTTCTCTTCCTTTGGTGTTCCATCCATCTCTTATGGAATGTTCTAATGACACAGGAATGAATCAAATGGAAAAAGAAGGCTGGGCAACAGAAACAAAAAAATGCAAGAAAATGCAAACAAATTTCTTTGCTTTAGTCAAAAATTAACCCAATCTGATTTTTTTTTTTTTTTTCCCTGAGACAGAGTCTTGCGCTGTCACCCAGCCTACAGTGCAGTGGCACAATCTCAGCTCACCGCAACCTCTGCCTCCCAGGTTCAAGCAATTCTCCTGCCTTAGCCTCCCAAGTAGCTAGAAATACAGGTGCCTGCCACCAGGTAATTTTTGTATTTTTAGTAGAAACAGGGCTTCATCATATTGGCCAGGCTGGTCTTGAACTCCTGACCTCATGATCCTCCCATCTCGGCCTCCCAAAGTGCTGGGATTACAGGCATGAGCCACCACACCAGTCTGAATTTTTTTTTTTTAATTCCTGTGAGTTTCATAAAATTTTATTTGCTTGCTTGTTTTCATTTCAGTCACCTTTTATTTTACCAAATCCATATTTCATATCTAATCTAATTCTGTCTACTGACTATAACAGATATGTTATTTTAAATTTCTACCCAATTAATACTTGAGGCTGAACTGTGAAATCTCTAAGGACAGAGGGAATGTCTATCTTTTCCACCTTTGCATTCTTGGCACAATACCCAGCTTTCAATAAGTATGCTTTTAACAAATAAATTAATGAGACTGAAAACATGTTCTAGAGTTCTCTGTGTACAGTGATTATATAGTGAATGAAAAAATCCTTAATCCATCAATTTTTTAAGGTCTATTTTTTGTGTGTGTGATATTGTCTCACTTTGTCACCCAGGCTAGACAGAGTGAGTGATATGATCACAGCTCACTACAACCTTAAACTCCTGGGCTCAAGCAATCCTCTGACCTCAGCCTCCCGAGTAGTTGGAACTACAGGCACGGGCCACCATGCCTGGCGCCATTTAAAGATTATCCCTCAATATAAAGAAAAAAAAATGTACATAAATCTTGATTTGATTTTCTTCTTAATGAAAAAAGAGAACAAAGGAAACAGCTACATTAGCAAGTCTGTTTGATTTGGACCACTTTAGCCATTTAAAATCTCAAATAGCAAAACTAAAAGTGATAAAGTGCACTAGCTCAAATCCAGTACTCTCAGTTTGGCATTAAAACCTGTAAAGCATAATCCAGCTTTTTCATCCTGCTAGTTCCCTCATTAAAGAGTTAAATAAATGTTAATGCATGTTCTTTCCATATTTGTATAAGAATCATATTTTTAACTTTTCAAAAATTATGGCTTGTAAGTATCAAGATGTCTGAGAAGTCAATTAAACTGCATTGCCTGAAAATATACCTCCTAGGCTCCTCTTCTCAGTCCATCTTTTCTTGGATCCTGGAATAAAAGGATTCCAGGAGGCAACAGAACTTCAGGTTCACTGACTATATTTTTCTATTTTTTTCCTCTGACTTGTGTTTTTGCTTGGCTGGTTTTTGTTCTTGGCCAACATAGTTCTTATTCTTGTTTGCGCATAGCCAAAAGGTTATTCCCAATTGGTGGTAGCAGTAACTGGAAATTTGGTCCTATGTTCCACTTATTTGGTGATCTCTTTTGTGTAGAGACAGGAATTATTCTTTTTCAGAAGAGAGACAACAGAGATACTGGTTTGTTAGTCTTTTTGCTTTTCTATCTGTCTGTGCAAATGTATGTCTTACCTTCCATTGAAAAGCAGACTCGCTTTCAGATCTGAATTTTTATAATGTAGGTTTATTCTGACCTGGAGCTGAATATGTAAAATGAAAGCTGTAAGTTCTCTAAGTATCTGCATACCTCTACTGAGAAAAGAATTTACTTCTCATGTGTAACTGTAAAAATACTTTTCTAACTCTGGAGTAATTAAAAATTTATACTGTGTAGTGTCTATAAATAAAAGAGATCTTGATTGGTTTATAGATACCAATAAGCACTCCATATATTTAGCATTCTTAAAAATCCCAGAAAAGTTTTTTAAAAAACTGAATTTCTAACACTTTAAATGTGTTAGTCTATTAAGAAAGGAAAAAAAAAATCTTCTCAAAGAAACTACTAGCTCAGAAGCATTTTCCTATAAGAAGCTATGTTCACTGAATTATTGGCAAATCAGATCATTGTTCTCTTTTCAGTGTTTAATTACTGATTTAAAAGAAACTATGTTTTCTTCCTGATTTTATCAGGATAGAATACAATACAAGAAAATACACACACACACACACACACACACACACACTTAAAACATAATTTGGGTTCTTTTTCTAATCAAGATACTAACTAGACTTCTGGTTTCAGCTCCAATATGTAAAGAGCTGGGAAAGCATCACTTCTGTCTGTACAAAAGGAAAAGCTAAATGAACTGAAAATCAACAATTTTTCTTGGAAGCTTTAGAGAACTGAGCTTGCAGGGCAAACTGCCATCCCAAAATCTGGAGAACCAGGCTAATCCAAAGAGTCGACAGCCAAGATCAGTTTACCTGGAACAGAAGCCACTGGAGTCATAAACTGGTAGGAAACACTTAAATGGTAATTTTGACAAATTCCTGGGGGGTGAGTGTGGACTAGTGTTAACAGTGAGAAATTCCTGGGAGCCACAGTCTTGGGCCCCCAACACTTTTGTGGGTTTTACCTCCAGGAACCCTGCCATATTCTCATAGAAAAGAGCTACAACAGATTCCCTTCTGTCTCTGGCAGGCAGAGGGAAAGAGTATTTGTGGAATACTCACAGAGTATTTTCTATAACAAAGGCTTAGTCTCCAGGGGAAAGATTTTACCAGAGCCTTACTCCACCCAGGCACAGGGGATTTCTCTTACTGGACTCCCTCTAGCCCTTCTATCTCACCTAAAAGAACTGAGGGAAGCTAAGAAACACTGGTGAAGTTCACAGCCCAGGGATACAGGCCCTCTAAAAGACTGAGATTTAACAATAACATTATAGAATGCCTTTCCTCTCCTGTGCCTTACCACTATATTAGCAGAACTCTGGTATAACAGTAGATTACTGGAAAAAGCAGGGAAGACATAGACTCTATTTAAGGAAGAATTCTTAGGGAAGCTCAAAGACAAAGGTATAGACTAAAACAAGAACACTAGAGAAAGTTGAGGCCCCTGGCACCTACCACTACAGCAAACATTATATACAGCTCAATACCTAGCAAGATTGCCATATTCTCTAACTAAAATGCCTGTTTACCTCAAAGAATGAAGAGAACAGAAGAGATCATGCAAGAATTGTGGGACAATTTCAAAATGTGCAACAGATGTATCATTAGAATACTAGAAGAAAAGAGAAATCAAAATGGAAGAAATATTTGCTGTAGTAATGCCTTAGGACTTTCTGAATTAATGACAGACATAAAATTACATACTCAGAAAATTTAAAAAGCAGCAAGTGGTTATCCTGAATATTTACATCTCAACATATCATACTCAAACTAAAAAAAAAAAAAAAAAATGAAGAGAAAATCTTGAAAGAAACCAGAGAGAATAATAATTATGGTAAGCTTCTTTTCATGCAAGAAAAAAAGAGTGAATTGAAATATTTAAAGTGTTGAAAGGGAAAAAAAATCAACTTAGAATTTGATATCCACCAAAATTATCCTTCAAAAGTGAAAGAGATATATAAAGATTTTTTTTCCAGACAAAAACGGGGAATTCATCACCAGACAACCTGCCTGGCAAGAAATGTTAAAGGAACTTCTTTAGGAAGAAGAAAAATGATATAGGTTAAACAAAACAAAATAGGGATCTATATAAAGAGATGAAGAACACTGGAGAAGAACCAACAGTAAAATAATCATTCCTCTCAAGCTTACACGGAACACTTACCAAGATAGACCAAATCCCAGGCTATAAGACACACCTTAACAAATTTAAAAGAGATTTTACAAAGCGTTTTCTCAGACCACAGTGGAATTAAGCTAGAAATAAAAACAGAATACAAGCTGAAATATCTCCACGTATTTGAGAATCAAACAACAAATTCCTAAATAAAACATGGGTTAAGTAAGAAGTACATGAGTCAATAATATATATACTTACATATTATTTTATGATATAAATGCATAAATTATAAAAGAAGATCTGTAATCAATAATCTTGCATTCAACAAGAGCAATTTAAGCATAAAGCAAGCAGAAGAATGAAATAGTATAACTTATAGGAGACAAATAAAATTACAAGTAGGAAAACAATAGAGAAAATCAACAAAACCAAAGTTGATTGATTGAAAATATCAATAAATTTGATAAGTCGCTAGCCAGGCTAACAAGAAAAAAAAAAAAAACCAGAGAAGATACACCTTGCCAATATTAGAAACGAAAGAGGCGTAATCACTATAGATTCCATGAACATTAAACAATTAATATAGGAATACGATGAAAAACTCTATGCCCACAAATTTGATAACTTAGGTGAAACGGATCAATTCCTCAAAAATATAAACTATCCGTGGGAAGCTGGGGAGAGATAGCAAGGGGAGAAATGCCAGATGTAGGTGATGGGGAGGAAGGCAGCAAATCACACTGCCACGTGTGTTCCTATGCAACAATTTTGCATGTTCTTCACATGTACCCCAAAACCTAAAATGCAATAAAATAAATAAATGGGAAAAAAATATATATATATATAAACTATCCAAACTCATATAAGAATAAATAGATCATTTGAATAGGCCTACATCTATCAAAAAAAAAAATCCAACCACTAAGTAGTAATCTCCCAAAAAGAAAGCACTTGGCCCAGATTATATAATTGGCAAATTTTTTTCAATCATTTAAGGACAAAATAATACCAATTCTAAACTATTTCTTCCAGAACACTTCCTAACTCATTGTATGAGGCCAGCATCACTATAATACTCAAACCAGATAAAGCCATTACAAAAGAGAGTGACAGACCAATGTGTTTTTTAAATGTAAATGCAAACATCCTCAACAAAATGTTAGTAAATCAATTCCAATAATGTATAAACAAAATTACATGCCAGGATCAAGTGAAATTTAATCCAGGTATGCAATTTGATTCAATATCTGAAAATCAATTAGTGTAATTCACCACATCAGCAGACTAAAGAATCACATGATAATATCAACTAACGGAGAAAAAGCATCTGTCAAAAGCCGGCATCCATCATGATAAAAACTCTAAGGAAACTAGGGATAAAGAGACTCTTTTTCAACTATATAAAAAACAATTATAAAAAAATACTTTTGACATAATGCTTAATAGTGAAAAACTGGATGCTCTTTCCTTAAGTTAGAGAATAAGAAAAGAATGCCCCTTCACCACTCCCATACAACTCCTTGCTGAAAATTCTAGCTAATTTTGACACCAGAAAATAAAACAAAAGGTGTACAGACTGGAAGATACAATGAAGAAGAAGAAATAAAAATTTATGCATAACATGATTTTTCTATGTAGACATCACAGAGATTTGAACTAATTTTTTTTTCTTTTTCTTGAGATGGAGTTTCACTCTTGTTGCCCAGTCTGGAGGGTAATGGCAGGATATTGGCTCACTGCAACCTCCGCCTCCTATGTTCAAGTGATTCTACTGCTTCAGCCTCCTGAGAAGCTGGGATTACAGGCATGTGCCATCACGCCCGGCTAATTTTGTATTTTTAGTAGAGATGGGGTTTCTCCACGTTGGTCAGGTTGGTCTCAAACTCCCAACTTCAGGTGATCTGCCCACCTCGGCTTCCCAAAGTGCTGAAATTACAGGTGTGAGCCACTGCACCTGGCCCCCCAAAAATTCTTAATCAATTATAGCAAGGTTATAGGATACAAGATTAATATATCACTGTAAATTACTCTCATATATACCAGCAATAAAATTGGGAGTTTGAATTGAAAAGCACAATATTATTTACCATAGCACCAAAACCAATGAAATGCTTGTTATAAGCTTAACAAAATGTGAACAGGATATATATGCAGAAAACTACAAAACTCTAATAAAAGAAATTAAAGATATAAATAAATGGTAGAGATAAACTATGTTTGTGAATTGGGAGGCTCAATATTGTTAAGACATCAACTCTTTCCAACCTGATCTATAAATTCAACACAATCCCAATCAAAATCCCAGCAAGGGTTTTTGGTAGATATCAACAGAGACTAGTTAGTATAAACTTCCTAAACTTCTTGTACTGATTTACTGATCAGATAGATTACATTACTCTCACATAAAATCTATGATTATGAAAAATAGAAAATTATATATCTGTTCAACCAAATTGAATTATAATTCTGAAAAATATTTCATAACCACAGAAGTTATGATCTGTACTATGTCAATTTAAATATAATTTTAAGATCTTTAATGTAAATACTGAAAAAATATTACACTGAGTTAACTAATAATCTTTGAATACTTGTATGTTTCTAAGTGTAATAGAATACTGAACCATTAGTCCAAAACATCATTTTAATGTATGCATTTTGGCCTCCTGTTTTTATATTTTCGGAGTAGTTTAAGAGAGTAGAAGCAGCAGTGTTAGATAGATAGGTTGTCTCTGCAAGGTAAAAGGATATGTTTTGTTTATAAAAGGGATGAAAAGTGGTTTTGTCCTCAACTTAAGTACGTGGCTAATGTGAGATATAAAAGAAGATAGTAAACGCATAATTTGAATGCATGCAGAAAATTGTAGGAGTTTTGTAAAAAGTATGCTTGATTGCCTTGGTTTCTAATGACTTCAAATAATAAGACTAAAAAAAGCCACACTGAAATGTGTTAAAATTTTGCAAAACTTTGTTTTGATGGATTTATTCATAAGAAAAAAGAGACCATGAATGCTTTACTGTAAAATGTTATGTTAGAATTTTATATTCTCTGTTAAAATGTCAAATTGGTTTTGGAGAATTTAGTCTACTCTTTATCAGAGGTAGCAAAAAGTTTTTTCATTTGTAATCCTCCATATATCATCAGAATAATTTCCCACTTTTTGCACAGTTTATCATGTCTTTGGTATAAAATGTTTTTCATTTCTAAATGCTAGGGTTCATTATAATTTTGTTTCCTTCTTCTATGTTTATTTAAAAATTTTGTATTGTCACTTTAACTAATAAGTCGCCAAGCCAACACCAATCTTTCTTCCAAGGCACCTATGATACTCTCCTAATGAAATGACCAGATTTTCACTGACAACTCTAGATTTGAAGTCAGATTAGCCAAAACAAAAAAAAAATCAATTTTTTAATATCTAAACTATCTCCGGGGTTTCTCAGAGGGCTCCTGAACAATCTCAAAGATTTGTTCATTTACCTTATTTAAAAAAAGGGATGCTAGAAATAATTAGGCTTACTTAGTAGACTCCGTATCTGTTAATTGATTCAACACTAATTAGTTGTGAGCTGCAAGAAAAGACTTACCAAATCAAGAGAAGCAAAGTAAATTACAACATGGCCTTAGCATACCATATTAATTTGCTAGGGCTGCCATAACAAAACCCTACTCTCTGGGTGGCTTAAAAAGGAGAAGTGTATTTTCTTGCAGTTCTGGAAGCTAAAAGTCCAAGATCGAGGTGTCAGCAGGGTTAGCCCAAGATCCAGGCGTCACCAGGGTTGACTTCTTCTGAGACCTTGCTCCTTGGCTTGTATTCTCACTGAGTCCTCGCCTGACCTTTCCTCCGTGGGCACACATCCCTGGTGCTTTTGTGTGTACCTCCTTTCTGTAATGACACCAGTCCAATTGGATTAGGGCCCACAGGTATGACCTCATTTAGCTTTAATTACACTCTAAAGACCCTATCTCCAACTACAGTCACATTCTGAGCTACTCACATTTGGGGTTCAATATATTTAATTTGGGGGTGAACAAAATACAGACCCTAATACATACTGTTTTTTCTTTCATTTGTTTGGAACAGAAAATTGTTTCTTTGCATATAAAGAAGCACACAGTAGAATCCAAAAATAAATGAAGTGTTATGAGCATTACATTATTATTTTTTGGTGGCTCACATTGTGGCACCTCAGGTCATCAAAATATCACTTACTAAAATTATAGTTATTTCTACAGATAGACATGAGAATTTTGGCCAATGTTTATTCATTCTAGGAATATAACCTGGAAATTACTTCTTCAAATAAATCCTTTATATTGGCTTTTTTTACAAATTATGATTTGGATTTATTCTCCTAAAAGGAGAGGGGGAATATGGTCAAATGAGTGTTAGAAGAATAAAATATTGTCTGTTTATTAATTTTCTGCATAAAATATTTAAGAAGTTTGAAATGATGGAGTTATTTTACAGATATATCATAGCCATTCCATAAGATATCAAATCATCCTCACCTACCAGTTAATTCAAGTAAAAATCAAGAGATTTAATGAAAAATAATATCTTTTTTTGCCTTTCACATTACATAGGCCTGCCAACCTGGTGATGAACCTGAGCATTTGCCATGGTAGAATGCTCCATTGGCTCAACCCCATGCCACAAACCCAGTAACACCAAGACAACTGAACATATTCAAGTAAAGCAGGGTAGGCTGCTAATTCAAGCGTTGCTCAGAAATAATTATTTAGGCAATGGAAATTATGGATACCTAACATAAGATTTTTTTCTTTCATTTTTCTTAAGAAGCACTCAAAGTCTTATCCTGGCTCCTTAACATTTGGCAATAAAAGTTAACTGGTACATATGGTGCTGAACCTTCTTTGCAATATACTCCACAAACCTATGAATTGTCTTAATTTTTCCCTGTTATAATACTTCTGGTTTTCACTGCAATATAAAGTAAGATTTGATCCACAACCTAATATCTCCCTACTTGTGAGAATTTTCCTTGTTCTATACTGAACCTCAGAGGACTTTCAAAAGTCAATAAACTATAGATGTATGTATTCCTTAGCAAATAACCAGTTTAAACCACATTTTAATTAGGGCTCTATAGTATAATGACAGTAAGTAGAGGTATAGTAATACTATGACTAAAACTAAATGTATGCATGTGTTCTAACTGGCTGATCATACAAATAATTATTAAATATAAACACATATGCTTTTGTAGATTTGTTGGAGAGATTCGTTAATTGCTTAATGAAAGATGTCTTTCAGATACTAATTCCTTCATTTAGTTCAACAGATTAAATTTTATATGAGAAGATATCAGCATGCATGCAATGAAGTGACAAGGACAACCAAAAAGCTTAAATGTTAATGGGTAAGATACAGCATTCCAGTTATTTTAAAAATGCAGCAGTATAATGCTCATTTTGTATGCTTCCATTTGCTCTCTGCACAGACAAAAATGTCCTTTTTAATATTTATGCAAATATTGCAATATCAAGATTGTTTCTACATATTTCCAAGTTGTAAATACATTATAAAACTTTAAACAGTATATGAATAATTCCAGATAAGCTAAGATTGCACATTTTCTAATTGGTAGAGCTAGTCAGGACTTAACATTTAAAACCAAAGCCAATCCCCTTTTGCGCTACAGTTTTAAGTCATTATCTAATCTTTTGGAGATTCTACATTTATAGTGTGCAGAAACCTTTAATATAAAAATGGCTTTGCCACCAGAGTTAATTTTTTCAAGGAAGAGAATTACCACTAATACTAACAGACCTGTGTCTTCATTCCCCCCAGTCCCTTTAAACTGCAGTTCAATCGGGTATAATCATTTTTCCTCCCCCAGTAGGGTGCAGAGAGCCCTCTAGCTTCCAAGCCTGTTTCCTACTGAGGTACATATTGGCCAGCATACAGCTGCTCAGAACAACTATTTGCATCTACAATGGGGTCATCCTACCACAATCTTTTCAGATCAATATGATTGGTACAAACAATAGTTTGATTTTGATTGCTCTATAGTACGCTTGGGTAGAGCCTCTGAATGCAAGTGAATTGCTTAGAAACAATGGGCTGGTTCATCATCTAAAGCGTCCCTTTGCAAACAGCTGCCTCTGCCACACTCACCCTGACAACGTCCAGAAAAACAGATGGTTTCAGCATTCATGGCCAGTTTACTGAAAGCCCCTGAGTCAACCACTCAATGCATGTTTTTTAATCTATTTGATATTAAAAAATAATTTTCTCCTCTACAAATTTTAAATATATTTAAACTCTCACTGGATCTAGGTTGAATTTAAAAGAAAAAAAATAGGTATTTACAGAGGTGAGAAAAAATGCTTTTCTTAAGTCAATATAGCCATACCTTTTGTTAAAACTGTATAGACTTTCATGTATGGTATGTGTAGTAATTCTGCAATACTAAAAGGTAAAAATAATAATACAGCTTAAGTCCTCAAGGGTTGATCTCCCAAGCTCCTGTTGCCTATTTTAAGGCAAGCCTTAAGGTTACTTTAAAAGGAAAGCATTTTTCTCCTGGTTTTGTTTTACCACAAGAAAAATCACTCCAGGGAATTGCATGGAGAGTAACGCAAGAGGCACTGTCATTCCTGTGTGCTATCATCACTCATTTACAGAATATATTAAAATTTATTTTGCATTCAGTTGGTTGCAATGGCTGTGAAGACTCAAGTATTGTTCTTAAATGCTTTTATATTTTGGTGATTTAAAAGAAGCAGTAACTGTTACATGTGGCTATAATCTCAATAGTATTTAACATTGCATTTTTATAGTAAGCATTAAGAACAAGACAATTGTTACCTGTTAGCCCAGAAAAATATTTTAATTTCAAAAACAAATTATTAGAAACAGGAAAGTAAACATGTTATAACTGTTATAATTGACTTTTTTATTACTATTATTTACAATATAAAATTTTGGAAGAGAACCAAATCCAATGTTACATATTTTTCTGAATACTCCTCATTTATATCATAACTTTCTAAAGATACAAAAGAGATTAAAAGAACAGTTAACATACTCTTGTTAGTAACTACGTTCTGTGGAATGTATTCCATCCCAATCTGCATTTATAAATTCATAAAAATATATATACCCTCACTTTATAGAATATTTTATTCCTAAAATCTAAATACAAAGTATGATTATAAAAATAAATTCTATGTCATTGACTTTATTATAAATTACCATTGTAAATTAACATAAACTATATCAATACAAATTTGAATTGGTAAATTAACAAATTATAAATTTATTGGGAATTACAAATTATTATAAATATATTTATTATTTATAGATATATACTTATATACAAGCATACATAAGTATATATTGTATATTATATAAGTATATTTGTATATACTATGTATTTATATATTAAATATAGTATTTATATATAAACATAATAAAGTATTAAAGTAATATGTCATATAGTATATATTTGTATATATTATATAATATACTGTATTCATAATATATAAAGTGTACAGTTGACCTTTGAACAAGGCAGAGGTTGAGGCACTGAACTTCACTCCTGCACAGTAAGAAATTCACATACAACTTTTGACTCCCCGAAAAGTTAACCAAGAACCTACTGTTTACCAAAAGCCTTATCAATAACATAAAAAGTTAATTAACACATATTTGTACATTATATGTGTTATATACTATAATTAAAGTAAGCTAGAGGAAAGCAAATGCTGTTGAGAAACTCATAAGGAGGAGGATGAAGAAGAGGGGGCTTGGCCTTGTTTCAGGAGTGGCAGAAGTGGAAGAAAATCCATGGATAAATGAACGTATGCAGTTCAAACCTATGTTGTTCCAGGGTAAACCGTATATATATTGTTTGTATATGTAATATAATATTTATTCAACTAACTTTACTGATACGTAAAATGGGGATAATAATTTTATGTATTTCATTGGGCTCTTGGCTGGAATAAATTAGATTATGCACATAAAGGCACGTAATACAGCACCTAACTATCCATTATTATTATCATCACTGTTGTTCTCATCATTATTTCTAGAGAAATTATAAAGAGCACATAAAGCAGAAGAAAGTATAAAGTCACCCAATGGATAAGGCTAAAAACTTGCAGGGGAAGAACTAAGGTCATGGCCTAGCCCATGACCCACTGCAGCACCTGGAAGCCACCCTTCACAACTTCAGGATTTGTTGGTGTCTTTCCCACCAAAACTCCTTTTCTGGGTACCATGAAAAGATTTTTGAACATGCCAACCACGGCCAGTGTTGAAGCACTGATGATATCTGATGAGAGACAACATCAGATTTGTATTTTAGAAAGATCAGTTCATCCACTCTTCAGTAGTGTTTGCCCAGGACTGAAGCACCTGCTTAGGAGCTCTGATGTTGGGTGAGCAGCAAAGCAGGAAGTGGAGCTCTTCACCGTTGGTGTGTCTACCACTTTTAAATGCAAACAGACAAGCACTCCCCCTTCTTCTATTCTCTTTCCTTTTCCTTCTAAGAGTGGTCTGTCTTCACCATTTCTTCTTCCTCTCCTACAATCCCTCCCTGGTCTTCTGCCCCAAACACTCCGCTACAAATGTAACTCAAATCCAGTAAATACTTCTCAGTCCTTTTTGTATTTGACTTTGCTGCAGAATTTGAATCTGCTGATCACCATGCGTTCTCTTATTCATTTAACTGCCCCAGTGCTGGGCCTTGGAGATCCAAAGAAACGCTATTGAAATTGCTGTTTTAGCATGCCTCCCACACTGTCTTAGCTTTCCTCTGATTTTCACAATCACTGTCACAGATTTACCTTCCCTACCAGTGAAAGATTCGTGTTCTTCAGGGTTCTATTGACCATGCCTATTCTCAGTCTACACATCCTTAATCTCTTTTTTTTTTTTAAAGGAAATTCTTCCCATTTTTATTTATTTATTTATTTATTTATTTTAATTTTTTAAATTGCATTTTAGGTTTTGGGGTACATGTGAAGAACATGCAAGATTGTTGCATAGGCACACATATGGCAGTATGATTTGCTGCCTTCCTCCCCATCACCTATATCTGGCATTTCTCCCCATGCTATCTCTCCCCAACTCCCCTCATTTTCCATTCATTCATACCACAAAACCCTTACTGAGCATCTCCTACATCCAAATTTTATCTGTGCCTATAACTTCAACCAAATATGACCTCCAAACTCACATCCTTCATTCACCCAACAACTAGTGTTGAGCATTGTGCCAGGCAGAGTGCTAGGCTAATTCATGTGCTGATGAATAAACTATAGTCTCCATCTTCATAGAGCTGTATGTGCAGTCTACAGCTAGAGAAAGATAACTATGCAGATGATTACAACAATCATCAACTATGCAGATGATTACAACAATGCACAGAGGTTAACCTAATATGCACAAAGGATTTAGATTTTATTCTACATGTATAAAAGTAAGGGAGAGACATACTCAGATTTGTTTTTTATTTTGTTTTGTTTTGTTTTGTTTGTTTTGTTTTTAAGACGGAGTCTCACTCTCTCTCCCAGGCTGGAGTGCTGTGGTGTGATCTTGGATCACTGCAACCTCTGCCTCCTGGGTTCAAGCAATTCTCCTGCCTCAGCCTCCCGAGTAGCTGGGATTATAGGTGCACACTGCTGCACCCAGCTGAATTTTGTGTTTTCAGTAGAGAGGGGTTTCACCATGCTGGCCAGGCTGGTCTTGAACTTGTGACCTCAGATGATCCACTTGCCTTGGCTTCCCAAAATGCTGAGATTACAGGCATGAGTCAACACGTCCAGCCCAGATTTGTATTTTAGAAAGATCAGTCTGACTAAATGTAGAAAATAGATTTGAAGTGGGTAGAGAGAGAAGGTGCCATAGTAATCCAGGTAAATGATGATGGCAAGCTGGATTGAGGGAAAGGACTGGCAACAGTCAGAATAGTGGATTTTAGAGCTATCTAAAAGTAGATTTGAAGACTTATTGATATGTAAAAAACTCTGAGAAGGATAGGATATGTGGGATCAAGTATGTTCATGTGGCTTTATTTCTATGGTCCAAAGAATATCACCCTGGTATAGTTCTTATAATGGCACTTTGTAGTTACCTGTATATGAGTTCATTTCCTGCACCAGGCCACTGGTTTCCAGTATTTTTCTACCTCCATACTATCCAAATATTTAATCGACTTCCATTGAAATATTTCTTATTAAAAACTGGGTGGGTGGAAGGGGAAGGAGAAGAGAAAGGAAGCTCAATATCTCTAGGGGAAAATATGATGGGGAAGTTAGAAATCCCACACTAATTATATAAAAAGTTTCTTGACAGCAGGTAAGGCATCTTTTTATTGTGTTTGCCTGAAACATAGCAAAATATGTGGCACAAAACCAGGTGTACACTGTTTCTTAAATGAATAAGTAAATGAATAAATGCATGCTAAAATGTTCCTAGACATTTAGCTACACAGTCTGTAAGGATACTCCAGGAAAAAAGAGCAAGCTCTCTCCTGTCTAACCTGGAACTGATTTTCCTTTCAAGACTTTTTTATTTGCAAGTAGGGGTGGGTAAAGAAGATAGAAGATATGAGCATGAAAATAAGAATAAAGTTTCGGGTCCAGAATCATGAAGTTTCAGGGATGAAATGATTCTCCACCTTTAGCTCACTTTAAAGAGTATATAGAACTGAGACCTCAGTTTTCCAGCTAGGTATGGCAACCAACAGGACCTAGGTCTACTAACCCGAATTCAATGGTCTTCTTCTCTCCAAAACTTTACAACTCAAACCATTCACAGACTAAAAACATTTAGATGTTGCAAAGGATCTCAACTTAAGGGCATGTTTGAAGTCAAAGGAATGTATTTAATTACCTTTGCTTCCTAGGGAAAAATTAAGTGGAAAAGAAAATATTGGTTCCATCTGTTGGTTTGTTTCCTGTTTGTTTGTTTCCCATTTGATCCAACTACATAAATAGCCCTAAGCATCCTTTAAGTACAGTAGATATTGTGCTTCGACTATCTGCAAACTAATGGTTCCCCAAATCCTTAGCGTGGTAGCAGGAGAGGGAATCAAGCTTTCTGGAGTATTATTAAGGGGAAATGTGAAGAGTCCCTGGAACTGCTGTTCAATAACTTAATACTGAGTTGAACTTGTTTCTCCCTCTCCCCTGGGTTTACACCACTTTCCAGCAACAATCTTAATTCTTGTGTTTTGCTCTCTTTAGGGGCTCCCAATTTCTCTAGAACAAAGATGATTTCTATACTGAGACTACTCTCCAGGCACCATGGCTGGGTACCCGGCCCTCCAGGCATCACTGATGCTACCTTCCCTGCTCTGCGCTTCTTGACCTTCCCTTTACATCATGCCAGAACACCATACTCATGTCAACTGCTGGATCATCTTGCTGTTTAACATCAACTTCCCATTAATTTCCTGCTGCAGGGACAGCTCCCTGTCCAGTTCCATTTCCAGTGGATGTCCCTTTATATTGGGTCCCTGGTTGCTTCCTGTGACAATGTTCTAAATTCTTTTGTTAAAATATAAACTGTTTTAAATTTTAAAAGTAATGTATTTTCATTGTAGACAGTTTATAAAATAGAGATGAGGAAAGGAAGAAAATAAATGTGACCTGTCATCTTATCTCTCAAAGATAATCACTGCCGGTATTTTGGTACATGTCCCTTATAAACCCACACAATTCACATGCACACACACAGAGTTTTACCCACAAAATGACATCATATGGTATTGTAAACCTGTTTCTTTCTTTACTTAATAATATGGTATAAACAATTTCATGCTATTCAGTACTCCTATACAACATATTTTTAATATATGAATATAATTCCATTTTAGGGATATAACATAATTTATGTTAACCACCCTTTGTTATTGGTTGTTATTTAGATTATTTATTTTTTACTATTATAATAAATGCTATAATATATATCATTCATATAAGGATGCAATAACTACATATATTAATCATCTTCAAGCACCTCTATGATTATTTCCCAGGGACAAATTACTAGAATTAGAATTGCTTAGTCAAATGGCATGCATGCTTTTAAGCCTTTTGATGTATATGGAAAAACTGTCTTTCAGAAAAACTGAAGCAATATACAATGCAACTGATAGTATATGGGAGTGCTCATTGCCACCCAAATTCTTGTCTGAATAGCTTTTTCTTTTCTGCCTCAAAAACTAGGACATCCTCCCTATTTACCAAGGATCACAAAATCAGATTTTGCTTTGAATCTTGCCTTCAACAGCCTGTAAACCTACGCATGGTTCCTAACCTCTCAGACCTTTTAATCTCTCTGATAGCATATGAAAGAACAGAGCACCACATAGGCACCCAATAATTCACAATGAAAGTCTATTTTTCTTTCTTTCATATGTCACATCAGTCAACATGTGAATTATCATTGCAACTCAACTTTGTTATTTATCTTCTTATGAGTATGTTTGTTCTAGGAAAGCAACATCATGATCCACTTTCCAGGGATGCACTGTGATGAAACGCCAGGCCACCTATAGAATTAGAAAGCAATATCACTCATTGCCAGCAGATGCCACCACCTGATCCATGATGTATGTATTCCAGAAAAAAAAAAAAAATCTTAAAGGTACTGAATGAGGTTCCAGGTGCTGTAAGCAAGTCAGTCATCTAGCTAGATCATGAGTGATATGCACCTGAAATTATGTAAAAAGTTAGAAAAGTTTACTTACAAACAGGGCTACATATTTTGGAATATATTTTCATAATGAAACATCTTGTCCAACTTTCTGTTAAATTGTGTGTGTGTGTGTGCGTGTGTGCTTATAAATCAAGTTAAATTCCAAAGTTCCTCTGAGAGGTTTCTATTAATTATGAGCTTCTCTCCAATGTCTCTCTGCCACCCACAGAGTTCTAATGACTTTAAAATATGCTAGTAATGAGGAAAGACATATGGGATATTATGTAGAGCTGAGGTAGGTGGTAAGAGATACAGAATGGGACTCAAGGAGAGAATATCTTTTTCTAATGTTCTCTGTATGAAATTACACACTACAGTATTTGAAGAAATTGCAAAATCTTACATCTTTTTCTATATATGAAAGTCTATACATATATGCCTGAAACCTTGACCCTATGTACAAATATAGGGTCAGATTTTATATATATAAAATTTTTATTGTAATTTATCTTGCAATGCATAAAGGAAGTGCAATCTGAGAAACTTCTGCACTTTAATGGCAGCCATCAATGTCTTGTCTCTGAATATTCTGGCTTAGATTTTCTTCTCAAGAGATGATGAAAGCTTTGGTCATTTGCTATGCATATACTGCTTCTGCTACATATTCAAGAGATGAGAAGAAAGTTGAAGGAACACACAGCACAGATACAATTAACAATCTGAAAAAAATTAAGAGTGCGTAAAAATTAAAGGTCAAATATGAAGATTTTCCAGTGTTTGAAATGTTATTTTCCACTGAAGATGTAAAGAGAAGACTTTTGTTTATAAAGTACCAGAATAGAATGTTTCTCTCTAAATGGTTAACACTCTTTTAAAAATGAAACAATAGACATATTTGGAAAGGCTGAAAAGAATTTATCCTTAAAAATATTAATAGCACTTTTTCAAAGCCAAAAACAAATGCCAAATGCCTCCTATCTAGGTTTGTTCTTGATTTCCAATTTCTTGATAGCATCAAAAATGTCTGTCTTCTTTGTTGAGATCTGAATCTTTATGCTAACATTTAAGCATCACATCATATCTCCTTGCTTTGCAAACCAATTTGGTTTCTTCTCTATACTAACCAAGTATACATAGACCTTCTTCGAAGTCCAAGCATGTAACCTTGTCACACCAAGGACTAATGTCCAGTTTGAGGAAAAGCAAACCACTCTGCTGGGATTGGCACTTGTCTGTTCACTCAAAAGAAAAGAATAGGCCGGGCGCGGTGGCTCAAGCCTGTAATCCCAGCACTTTGGGAGGCCGAGGCAGGTGGATCACGAGGTCAAGAGATCGAGACCATCCTGGTCAACATGGTGAAACCCCGTCTCTATTAAAAATACAAAAAATTAGCTGGGCATGGTGGCGCGTGCCTGTAATCCCAGCTACTCAGGAGGCTGAGGCAGGAGAATTGCCTGAACCTAGGAGGCGGAGGTTGCGGTGAGCCGAGATCGTGCCATTGCACTCCAGCCTGGGTAACAAGAGTGAAACTCTGTCTCAAAAAAAAAAAAAAAAAAAAAAGAAAAGAATATTTGACAGGACAACTCTGGGGCCAGGGCAGTGGTGAAATAGACAAGGCTCCTGCCCTCATGATGCCTACCTTGTAGTAAGTCACTGGGAACAGACAAGAGCCAGTGCACAAATACATGGGCTGGCAAGTTTTAAACCAGGATACATCTATAAAGAAATGAAATGGAATCATTTCAGAAGGTGAGAGGACTGCTTTAGAAAGCATGGCAAGGAGGGAGGCCTCTCTGAGGAGGTGACACCTGAGCTGTGCTTTGGAAAACAAGCTTGAACCCATTGTGAGAATGTGAGGGCTGAGCTCCAGTCAGAAGAGGAGGGGTGCATAGCAGAGCCAGCTCACCATGTCCGGGCAACAAAGAGGCCAGTGTGGCTGATGCCTGTACACAGAGGGGACAGAGAGTGAGAGGAGGCTTCTGTGTGCGCCCCACGGCTCTAGATAGGATGCTCGTTCTATTCCCGGAGGAATGGGAAGTCAGAGAGAGTCTGAAACAGGAAAGTGGAACACATGATATGATTAGGTCACACAAGGCCTGCACAAAAAGTGCAGGGTATCTTGAATATATTTTTAGCATTGAAATATTTGTGGCCAACTTGTTGCATTACATTAATAAATTTAATTTTTAAGATCTGCAGGGGGTCTCAGGGCTTGGAAATGTTTTATCATTGGAACTGTGTTTGCCGTCACAGTAAGTTGAAGTGCTCACAAGGATAATCTATTAAACTTACAACAATCTTTAAATGTTTAAGATAATTTGTTTAACAAGTAGGGGTCAAGTCAGAGACTGGAAGGACTAGAGGAAGTAGGTCCAGCAAAGGTGAGCAGAGACAACCCAGGCAAACAGGAGGCAGGCCTGGAGTTAGGGGATTCAAGCCCTTGAGCAAGGCTAGGCCATGGGAAGAAGGGAAGGTGAGTTGTGACTGTTAAGGTCCTGGGGATGGAGGTGCAGCTAGAAAGGCCTTAACAGCCATCTTACCTTCGTCATTGTGATGAAAAGCCCCTACAGAGTTTTAAGCAGAGGATTCAAGGAGGAGTAAGATCTTTGAGGGAGTGTGAAGAGAGGAAAGCAGAGAGCTGAGCATTGAATAAGGGCTATATTTCTGTGGGGTATTTCAGATCAAGAAATGACTTAGTGAAAGATCCTGAAGGATCTTGAGAGCAGCACAGTGGGAACCAGAGGTAAAGTTTTCAAGGAGACTAAGAAGTGGAAAACACATTGGCTTTAATGATTCTAAGTTCTGCCAGCAACTTTGGGGAATGGAGAGTCATTAAGACCTACGGTGAGGCCAGAGGGGAAATAAATTGACAAATCATGGTAAGTTCATGGTAGACCTGAGATTTGTGCTTAGGGTCACATTTGCCTCCCAGCAGGCTGACTGCCAGGTGTGTGCATGTGTGTATGTGTGTGCATCTGTGCGTTTTAACATAGATGATGAAGTTTTGCAGAGGTCAGGGGAAGCCAGCCAGTCCTCAATGACTCCACATAAGTGCTTCACGTGATTAGTGAAAGGACATCTGCTTCTTGTATTTGTAACAGCACTTGGCTTTCCTCAGTCTCTCCCATAGCTCTGTTGTATTGTCTGGTTTCTTTTCCTCTCAACCAGAGACTGACAAATGTTTTCTGTAAAGAGCTGGATAGTAAGTAGTTTAAACTGTGGACCAAAAGGCAAAATCAGTTATATTATGTAGGTATTTATATAACAAGACGTGGACAAAATTTCCACATATTTCTCATTGATGACATTTAAAATATAAGAACAATTTAGTACAATTTTTTTGGTAATACAGGTCTACTAATGGAAAAAATAAAATTATTTTGGGGAGTCAACATTTCACTTAATTGGAGTTTTAAGTTAGTGTTCTCAATCATCAAATCAAATATTTACCTATAAAATGCAAATATTTACCTGTAAAAATCATTCCTAGCTTGTACAACAAAGAAAAAGAGGTAGAGGTGGTGGGCTGGCTTTGGCCAGCAGGCTGTAGTCTGCTGAGGCCGGTTCTAAGCAGTTACATCATTTGCCCACCTGTGTGCTTTATACCTGGAGGTTTCGCAGCAGGCAACCAGAGAAAGAAGTGTCTGACTTCCATGGTAGTGTCCATGGTCTGTAATTTGACTTCATGTTTAAGTTTTTAACTCTTTTCCCTCATTATCCCCTCTCTTGTCCTTAGTGGATGAACTCTTTCTTGGTCTTCAATGTGGAGGCATTTTGGGTTTTATGTCCAATGAGATGATTTTGGAGTTTCAGAAGAGCCCTGCCCTTCAAAAATGAAGCTGACTAACTGATGAATTGTCTTTAATGGGGTACATCTTTTAATTTCATAATTAGATAAACATCTCAACATGCAAATATATCCAGAAGGAGAATACATTGACTCAAGATCCTTCACATTAAGATAGAAATAAATATCCAAACATTTTCTAAGCTCAGGGTTTGTTTTGGAAGCAAAATTTCTAGGTGCTGGTATAGGAAGAACTATCAAGGAGCAGAGGAAAGGAACCAGAATGGGGGCTTGCCAGCTTTCCATACTACTGTCACGTGGCAAACCATGGAAAGAACAAGGCATGGCGAGAAGATTCTGCTAAACGCTGAGAAAACAGAAATGTTGAAACCATGCCCCTGCCCGCTAACATCTCACAATCTGCTTCAGTGTAGCCTCTGCATCATAAAATTTAGCTTGGAAGGCACCTTAAAGATAATAAAATCCACATGTTTATTTCATAAATGAGAAAACTGAGACTCGGAGAAGTTGACAGTAATTTTCTTTGTAACTTTGGACATGCTGTTTTTTATGTTTCTGATTGCCAGAGAAAATGTGACCTTCAAGCACTTAAGGAAAATAACAGTGTAGTTTCTAAGAACTTTCAACTTCAGTTTGTGCTTACCCAGACTTTAAAGATTTATGGGCTTAGAAACACATCTCTGAGTCAGACGTGCAGTGGGGATTTCCAGCACTTATTGTGGAGACCAGCCAGGTCTGCAGTTGACTCACTTGGAGGATGTTGACAAGCCTGAGTCCCAAAAGTGAGTTCATTTTGTAGAGTCCCTGGGTGAGAGCTCAAGCATTGGCTAAACTAGAGCCAAGCCTTTCTGCTTTTGCCAGTCAACCAACCAGCAGAGTGAAAAGAATATGGGCTTGGGAATCAGCTGCAGGCATGCCTGAGTTTCGGCTCAACTGCTCTACAGGAGTGGTCTCAGGCAATTCAGTTTGGCTTCCTACACTGTTTCCTCTGTGCAAGGTGAGGGAGTAATACCAACTACAATCATGTGGCTAGGATTGAATGAGATCATGAGCTTAGAGTCTATCACAGACACTGGCACATAATAGATATTCCATAAAATAGCATTATTAATGCCCAACATGCTTATGCTTTTATACATTGATATTATCTACCCAAATTTCTCACAGAAAAGGATAGTGAGAGGGAAAGTTCAGAAATTAGTTAAGTCTGAAGTCATTAATATTTCCCTAGCATTTGGACAGCCTTTACAAGGTTCATGGAGACTCCCAGGCCTATAATAGCTACAGAGATTAACAGCAGTCAGTGTCCTATGTGGCACCACTTCAAGATCATCTCAGCCCCAGTACTTACATCAGCCACCACTGCACTCGCCAAGTTCAGCACAGGCTGTTAATTGGCAATATCTCACCTCTGATCTGCATTGCTAGCATCTTGCTTTCTGCCTCTGGGCTTCTTTGATACTACAGCATAGGACACTCCAATAAAACCCTGAATACTCAGACATGTGACTCTGGATAGTGTGGAGGAGTTAACATCCACAGAACCGCCTTCATCCAACATGGGATGGGGGCCTGTACATGCATGCCTCTTGCTCCTTTGATCCTCCCATGGGGGCAGTTCTTAGACACATTCCATGAAGCTTCTCAGAAAGTCACAATGGATTAAGAACAAGTGGGGGTCACCTCCATAACACACCTTTGAACTCGTTTCTTTCCCTCCTTCCCCATCCTTTGCTCCTGTTCCCTAGGGTCGCATTTCCAATTAAACTACCTATGCACAAGCCTCTGCTTCAGGCTCAGGCTCCACTTTCATGGGAATGCAGGCTAAGACACCACCTATTCCTGTGGTTACCTAGAAGAAAAGGCTTGCAGAGAATAAAGAGGCAGTAGAGAGTCCACTATCCCTTTATGGAGTAAAAATAAATGGCTGGAGTGCTGTCTCCTCTCCTTGCTCCTGTGACAAAGGTCACTAGCTGAATGAGATGCTCTTTCCCAGCAAGCCCAGACATAGCCTCAGAATCCTTCCCTCTGCTGCTGCAGACAATCTCCACCAACTGCCTAAAGTTAATCCTTGAGGTAAAATTCATTTGCTACCTTGGGTCCAAGAGATCAGGTTCAAGTCTCAAATAGTTATTAGCTATGTAGCTTTGAAACATCTTTCTTAACTTTTCTGAGCCTCAGTTTTCTCATCTATTAAACAGAGATAATTTGTTTCACATTGTTATTAAGAATATTTAATATTATTTAAATTTATTTAATATTTAATAGCACGATATACTAAAGAACCTAGCCAGATCTTTGGCATATAGGAAATAATAAATGTAATGTTGCTCTCCCTTTTTTATTTTAAAGTGCAAGGAGCAGGCAAAGAGCAGACATAATAACCCATTACAGAAACTTGGCAAGTTAACCTCTATCTTAAGATGTTACATCGGTAAAAAGGATATATTTCATACATCGTTCTCCACTGTTGTAATGATCAGATGGAATAATGTATGGACGAGAGTACTGTTTAAATAGTAATACTAGGATTATTGTTGTATTTAAAATGAAAAATTCTAAGGCCTACTGAGGCTAAGAGATCAATATTGCCTAGCTAAAAAAGGCCAAGTCCTCAGTCCCTGCTGCTCCTTCTGTCAGACTGGGACAGTCAGACAATCCTAACCACTGTCTACAGCATGACATACCCGACATGATTGTGTTGATGATCGAGAAATTCACCAAGCACCATGGAGTCCTGCTGTACTGTGAGAAGGGGAGGGAGGAAGAAGGTAAATAACTCTTAAGATGGGCTTCTTGTTCTGGTCAACTCTAAATCAATGAATGAGGTACTAGCTGCAGAAATCTGAATCTGCTGCAGCTCACCAGGATGAAAGATGTATTCTTAAATGTGGCACATCAGTGATTACATCAGGGTAGAAACATTACGGCTGATGGCAGAGCTACAAGGGGACATGCATGACAAAATGCAAGAGGTCATCCATCTGATAATTTCTGAGTTAATAAATCCTCCCTCTACATCGAAGTCTAGTACCTGAAATAATTCTGCCTTTTCGTCACTTTTCTCACTTTTAATGGGTGGACTTGCTATTGTTTATGATTACTTACATATCTAAATATCTATATTTCTTATACTATTTTGAAATAACAAATTCCCTTGTGTTCCTCTGTGTTGACTGCACTAGCATGTACCAAAAATCAAAAGAATGACCAGCAAGAAAGAAGAGCAATATATCAAATTACAAGACCTAGCAAACAAAGAACCTGTGAAATTATTTTTAAAGTATGGAAATTGATCCAACTATGACATGAATATAAACTGTTAGACTTTTATGAAAATAGAAATTCAGACCTGAAATGGGTCACTGAGAAAATGACATACAAAATTCTTTATTTTACAGGTAAAAACACTGAAGCTCAGAGTGATGAAGCCATTTATAGAAAGATCAGGCAGCTAATTAGTGAGAAAGATAGTACTGCTTGAAAGTCCAGAGATTTTAACCCAGCTATCCAAATGTATTTTAAAATATTCTTTCCGGCCGGGCGCGGTGGCTCAAGCCTGTAATCCCAGCACTGTGGGAGGCCGAGGCGGGTGGATCACGAGGTCAAGAGATCGAGACCATCCTGGTCAGCATGGTGAAACGCCATCTCTACTAAAAATACAAAAAATTAGCTGGGCATGGTGGCGCGTGCCTGTAATCCCAGCGACTCAGGAGGCTGGGGCAGGAGAATTGCCTGAACCTGGGAGGCAGAGGTTGCGGTGAGCCGAGATCGCGCCATTGCACTCCAGCCTGGGTAACAAGAGCGAAACTCCGTCTCAAAAAGAAAAAAAAAAAAAAAAATATTCTTTCCACTCAATCATAGCTGCACATCATGGGCAACATGAATTGTTTTAGAAAAAATGTATAAAAGTTACAACAGGAGTTCATCATTTTATTTTCAGTTTTTTTTAAGCCCAAGAGAGGGTCAATATTTCAGAGAATACATTATATAATAATTTTATAATTAAAATAGAGAAATAAGATTTTTGAAGTGATAATTTATAATCAAAATTGCTTTAACATAAAAATAGAATCATGGGCCAATAGAATAAAAACCCTGGAAGTAAACTCATGCATATATGATCAGCTAATCTTCAACAATCTTGCCAAAAACACACAACGGGGAAAGGATACTCTCTTCAATAAATGGTGTTGGTAAACCTGTATATCTGTGTGCAAAAGAATAAAATTAAAGCCTTATCTTACACCATACGCAAAAATCAACTAAAAATAGATTAAAGACTCAAACATAAGGCCTGAAAACCTCCTTGACAACATTGGTCTCAGCAATGATTTTTTAGATATGACACCAAAAGCACAGGAAACAAAAGCAAAAATAAACAAGTGAGACTATATCAAACTAAAAAGTTTCTGCACAACAAAAGAACCATAACAAAATGAAAGGCCCTTCAAATGGAAAATATTTGCAAAACATATTTGATAAAAGGTTAATATCTAAAATATATAAGGAACTCATACCACCCAATAGTAAATTAAAATAATCCAATTAAAAATTGGGCAAAGGACTTTAATAGACATTTATATTAAAGACAGAAAAATGTCCACCAGGTACATGAAAAGTTGGTCGACATCACCAATTATCAGGGAAATGCAAATCAAAACCATAATGAAATATCACCTCACACCTGTTAGGATGGCTATTACCAAAATATAAGAAATAACAAGTATTGATGAGGGTGTGAAGAGGGAACTCTTGTACTCTGTTGGTGAGAATGTAAATTGGTACAACCATTATGTAAAACAGTACAGAGGTTCCTAAAATAATTACAAATAGAACTCTCACATGATCCAGCCATCCCACTACTGTGTATATATCCAAAGGACATGATATTAGTTTCTTCAAAAGATATCTGCACTCCAGTGTTCACTGTAGCATTATTCACAACAGACAAGATATGGAAATGACCTAAGTGTCCATCAATGGATGAACAGATAAAGAAATTACAATAGCATATTATTCAGCCTTTAAAATGAAGAAAATATTGTCATTTGCAAGAACATGAATGAACCCGGAGGACATTATGCTAAATGAAATAAGCCAGACACAGTAAAGCAAATATTAGATGGTATCCCTTACATGTGGAATCTCAAAAGGTTGAACTTAAGAGAAGCAGAGAGTGGAATGGTAGTTGCTAAGGATTAGAAGGTGAGGGAAATGAGAAGATGTTAGTCAAAGGGTACAAACATTCAGTTGTAAGATAACTAAGTTCTGGAGATCACATGTACAGCTTGGTAGCTATTAATTAATAATAATATGTTGTATACTTGAAATTTGCAAAATGAGTAGATCTTAAATGCTCTCATTGCAAAAAATCATTAATGTGTACTCATGTATATGTTAATTAGCTTGGTTGTGAGAATAATTATGTAAGATATACTCATAAAACACCATGTTGAACACCTTAAATATATACAATTTTTTATTACCAATTATGTGTCAATAAAGCCTGGGGGGAGGGGAATATCTTAAAATGAACACACATTTCCTCAAAAGGATTAATAATATTTTTATAAATGTATATATATGTAAGTACAGATTTGTCACTAGGGAAGAAATGACTGGAAATTATCAAATGAGAAAAGAGTCTAATCAGTTCCCACAGTGCTGGACACATTCTTTGGGTAGAAAATATGCCTGCTCTCTGCTGACCACCTAAAGCCCTACTTAGTGGCATGTGTTTTACACCAGAATGCACATAAACCAGAATATATTTAGGAGTTGGTCTATTTCTAGTCACACAAGTTTTGTTTCCTAAATAAGACTTCAGATTACCATTTGGGTTTGTTCCCCAAAATTTCAGCACTCCATATGGTTGAAGATGTAGTCCCATCTTCTTAACAAGACCTTGTGTGAACTGTGTACAGTACTGTCTTCAAACCGTTCCCTCCTATGCATATTCCATGGTGAGTAGAAATGCAAGGTTTATGAGAGAAGCAGGAAACAAAAAAGACTGGCATGTTCCAAAGTTGAAGTTCTGAACTGCTTTCCAAATTTTCAAATGTAAAAATGTCTTTAGTTTGCTAAAACTGTTATAAATGATAGCACAGAACATACACACTTAGCTTATGGAAAGTCACAGAATATAGTAATTATCCTAATTAAAGCCCAAAAACCTACTATAGTAGCTTTTTTAAAATGCATTAATAATAATATTATAGCTGCAATTTTTGTTATCTAAAATGATTATTTGTAAAGCTACATAAGTCTTATCTGTAAAGCTACGTAAGTTTAATACTGAGGATGTATTAAAATTATTTTTGACAGGAGGATAAAACTACCTGTTCATGAGTGATCATATTGATGTAGTAGTTTTCCTTCCAGCATATCTTCTCTGCCTATTTTATTATTCATTGTTAAACTATTGGGTGAATAATGTATGTTTTTCAGGTGTTTCTAATCAGTAAATAGGCACACACAGTGCACAAAAACCTAAAAATCTAAAACAGAGAAGGTGAATAAAAAAGTGTTACTTACATTTCAGAGAGCAATTCTTTTATAATTGGCTCTTCTGATGCAAATTTTCAATATTTAGTTTGTTAAAAAAATGATGTTTTAAACATTTTCTGTGATAATTTTCTGAGAGGCCACTTTCTAAAGTCACATTTAACTTAATTGATAAACAATCATCGAGTTATTCACATACAATGAGAGAGAGAGAGAGAGAAAGACAGAGAGAGAGAAAGAGACCGCTCACTGAGCGCTCTCTACATGAAACTCTACTAGGCACTTACATCTTCTATCCCATTTATTCCTCATGTCAAACTATTAGATAGATCTTATTGTGTCCAATTATGTGGCCCATAGCAGCTAAGTAACTTATCTAGGATTATATGGTGGTAGGTGGCTAAGGTTTTTCCCAATTATAGACAACAACCAAATAGGCAACAACCAAACTTGACCATTAAAAGAAAACTAAGCCAAACCACAGCAGACTAAAACAAAACAAAGCCCTCAATAAAAGGATCACCTACCTTTGAGTGGGTCTAACTTCCTGGTGGGCTTTCCCACATAAACTGCAAACCCTATGAGTTTCTTCCATAGGATTATTATCTATACATCAGTTTTTTTTTTAATGGATCACCCCATGATGTATTTCACAACAAATATTATGCATATTAAATTTTAAAATGTTGTTTTTAATACTCATGACCATCACACTCTGTTAAAAATGTTCTTCTGAGATAAATCATGGTTAAATTATTACAATCATTAGTTGCAAACAATTGAGCAAAATAAAATAAAGGCATTACACATTTTGATATATTACTATTAAACCTAAAAAGTAAAGTTTATCGGAATTCAATCCCAAAATGAGATCCATGGAAGGGGATGGCACTGTGCCTTGATTGAAAAAGTCATAACAAACACAAATATTTGAATCTCTACTTTTTTTTCCCAGCCAAGAGATTTTTATACCTTGAGACAATAGTAAGATGCAGTGAGAGTTGGAATGTTGTGAAAGATGAAGTAGGAAAGGCTCCTTGGCACACAAGCATGTGTTTGGGCTATCAATATTGGGAAAAAAGTTAATAAAGTCTATCAAAGTTGAGCGTCAAAAACCTGGTTAATTCATACTATCCTCTGTGTATTTTCCCCAGGAAGCATAAGCCCCATTTTGTATTAGATTTCTTTTTCTTAAAGATTTTTTTACCCCATCCTAAGCCTCCACGCACCATCAAATTTTAATTGTTTGACCTTCCACAATAAGAATTAAATATTAACACTTGAATGTACTCCATCCATTATACTTCACAGCAATGCAATCTGCTGATATGTGGTTCGGCATCCATACTTTCTGCATTTCTAGGCTTTCCTTTTGCTCCTTCAAGGCAAATTGATCGCTTTGTCCTCCCTCAAATGCAATCTTCCCTTCCCTCCCTCCATGCCTTGGCCCACACCTCTACCTTCATTTCTCCCACCTAACTGAGCACTCACTAGAAATTCTATTATTCCTGAAGACTGAGATCCAACTCATTCTCCAAACAGTGAGTCAAGTACCACCACCTTCAAGCCTTCCTAGAACAATATGGGGCCAACAGTGCAGCTCCTTCCTTTCTGAAGTCCAGCAAATTCCAATGTTCTTACCATCCTTCTTTATCTCATTTTTATTGTTTAATATTCTCAGTTACATTGGTGTGTGTGTGTGGATGCATGTGTGTGAATGTTCTCAGTTTCACCACAATGCATCCCTAAATGCCATATTGGGAAGCAGATTGTCAACAAGCCCATTTATGTTTTCCACCTGTCACCATGTACTACTCCAAGAACATAGAGGGATACATAAATCATAGATGAGACCAACAGTATGCTATAAAACCAAACAATAGAACACCTCTAAATATCAAAAAAATAATTTGGAAAAATTAAACTATAGTTAAGCCATAAAGTTTCAGAGTTGGAATAAAGTTTCAGATCTCAGAGTTCCCATGAAAGCCTTTCATTTTACAGATGGGGACTTTAAGGCACAAAGAAAGTGAAGAACTTGTCTTCAATCTCAGAGCTGAGATATGATGGGGATGGGACTCAAGCACAGCTCTGTTGACAGGCAGACCAAAGCTCTTTCCAGTATATTCTCTGCCTGCTATAAATGCCTTTTAAAAGGGGCATACTTTACACACTGATAATTTAAGGAGACTTAATATGCAATAAAGGATTCATCTGCCATAAAAAATAAAACTATTGAACCATAAATCTAAAACCAATATACTCACCATAATAAACATTAAACAAACAACACAAATAAAAACCCATGGATGAGCTTCTTGAGAGTGCCAGCCATTCCTTGGTGCTCAAGGGTGCCTGGCACATGAGAGTTACACACATTGGGTAGATGAAGGCACAGTCCATGTGCCAGCATCCTTAGGCTCTCCCTATGGCTGGTTGCTCGAGCTATAAAATCTATCCAGGGAAAATCTAAACATGCTTTTCTGTCCCCATAAATATCCCAGGAGCATGCAGAGATAATCAAAACATGAGTTGATCATTGAGTTTAAAGATCAATTTGCAGCATTTAAATAATTTGAAGCTGTCACTAAAGAACTAAGTTGACAGGGTTTAGAACTATAGTTCTAAACATACGGGGAGTTTTGAAAACACCTTCCTCAATCTTCACTAATTGAATCAGAATCTCAAGAGTGGGATATGGGCATCATTCTTTTTAAAAATGTACATGCTTTAATAATACTTCTGATACACTGTGAACATTTTGTTTGGAGTCTACACATTTTGTCAGTTAGGTTCTCATTTCTTTCTTTCTTTGTATTTTCTGCCAAATTGATAGAATTCTTCAGCTTCAAGTAACAGAAACTCAACCTTTACTAATTTTCACACAAAGAAGTATGTGTGCTCACGAAAGACCCCTGAGGGCAATGGTGCAGAGGTCAACGCCCTCGGGGACCTTTTGATCCCTCCACCTATTCTGAGCCCCTCTCCCATGTGATGTAGTCTCTTGCTTGTTTCCCAGCTTAAATTCCATGGCCAATCATGGTAATCATTCTCTGGCTCTCTCTCTCAACTGTGTTGTCCTTCTCATTCTACGTGGAGCTCATAGACAAAACAATAATTCCATTAGCACAATGCTCTGCCTGCTCCATACTTTGCCCAGGCAGCTGAACATGAATGGAGAAAAACATACAGTCTTGCTGGCAGGATGTCACTTAAAATTAATGAACACAAACCAGAGGTAACCCTGAATCTTGTTCAGCAACCATACTACATTCCCTACTCTATTCACTCATCCACTTTCCTGGGCAACTAATGCACACTTTCACTTCTTTCCCCAAACTCCTAAGACCTCATCCCCCATGTTCACTCTCATAAGATGACCTTACCTCTTACTTTATAAGAAAACTGAAGTAATCTGAAGAGAATTTTTTCAGACTCTCAGCACCACCATCATCCACCAACTAGTTTTGCACACCATTCCTGCCTTTACTATCTTTCTCTATGAAGGAAATAATCCATACCTCTGCCGAAACCCAACCCTCCTCTTGTTCACAAGATCCTGTCTCTGATGGTTTGGCACTTATCATTGCCCTGATATTTTATTAAACGCTAGTCTGGATATTCCTGCAAGAGTGTTTTTGAATGAAATCAACTTTTAGCTCCATGAACTTTGATTAGGACAGATTGTTCTCTAGGGCATAAGCCAGCCTCATCCAATCAGTTGAAAACCTGAATAGAACAGAAAGAGGCTCTAGGAGCAGGAAGGAATCCTGCAGCTAATGGCTTTGAGACGAACTGTGGCACTAACTCTTCTCTGAGTCGCCAGTGTGCTGCCTCACCCTGCAGATTTTAGACTTTCTCTCACACACACACACACACACATCCTATTGGTTCTGTTTCTCTGGAACTTACTTACTGGTGTCTGGCTTCTACCCTGTCCACTGCACAGGGGCCAGTGACCATTTCAGAACAAAAATCAGATCACCTAACTCCTTTTTTTCCTATTCCTTCAATGGATCCCCATTTCATTAGGAATAAAAACCAAACCTCACAATGGTCTGATTTTCAGAAACTTTGTACATCCCTCAATTCACTCCCACAACACTGGCCTCCTTACCATTTGTCAGAAACATCAGACAACCCCCCTTACTGTCCTTGCACTAGCTGTACCCTCTAATTGGAACACTTTCTCCATTGATATCCCATCTCCTCCCTCTCACTTTGCCCAATTAATTGTTCAAATATTACTTTCTCAGTGAGAGCTAATCTTACTACCACCCTATATAAAGTTACCACCAGTGCCACTTCCAGAACTCCAGATCCCTCTTACCTTGCTGTATTTTTTCCACTGTGAATATCACTGCCTATATATCTATGTATTTATTATGCTTTAAAATTAATATCTGCTTATAATGTGAGCTCCCTAAGTGCAGATATTTTTTGTCTGTTTTGTTCTCTGGTATTTTCCAAGCATCTAAAACAATGCCTGGTATATATTTGAAACTCAATAAATATTTACTGAATGAATGAATGAATGAAGACAGTTTTCAACTATATCCTCACTGTTTTTTCTGCTTATCACCTTTAATTTCTTCTAATGTACACTTGCTTCTCTTAAGATAGGGCAAATAGCTGCAAGCTATTTCCAGGCTCATACCTTTACAGTTTCAGGATCGTAGATAAATGGGATCTTCCTTATCAATTGCAGTTTGAACAAGAAAAGAAAAAACAAAGTAAAAGATTCTTAGGTCACATGCCTGCTCTTCAGCTTTCTAATGTATATGTTTACAATTGCAAAAGGTTAACAGTACAAGAGTATCCCACAGTCGCTGCACATTCAAAATGTTAAATAGTCTCTTAGCCCCAAACCTCATCTTCTTATACTGTCTTTTTCTTGTTGACTAACCCAGTACTTCAGTCCATTTTCTGTTGCTACAGAGAATACCACAGACTGAGTTAGTTATTAAGAAAAGAATTTTAATAATCTCACAGTTCTGGATGCTGGGAATTCCAAGAGCATGGCAATGGCATCTTGTGAGGGCCTTCTTGCTCTGTCATAACATGGTGAAGGGAATCACATGCAAAGAAGGCAAGAGCAAGAGAGCCAGAGAGAGCTCACTTTTATAATAAAGCCACTCTCACAATAACAAACCCACTCCCATGATAGTGACATTCATCCATTCATGAAGCCAGAGCCCTCATTAATCTGTTAATGCATTCATGAGGACAAAGGTAACATTAAGTCATATGTAAGAGAAGTGGGATTAAGTTTCTAACACATGATCTTTTGGGGGGGCACATTCAAACCATAGCACCTGGTACAGTCCCTCATACCAGAAGCCTAGTTCATCATTATACCTTCCCTCTCTCCCACCCTTTTCCCACACCCAGTCCAATACCAAGTCCAGTAATTCTGACTCCTAGAATTTCTCCAAATAACCTCAATTATCAACAATTGTTTTCCTGTGGCTTATCACTATCCTGATTACCTAGGACTCTGTGTAACTGAATTGCTGGATTATTTATGTATCTCTACAGATTTAGGGTTCTTTGAGGACAGAAACTGACTTTCATCTCTATGTAACCAGTAGCTAACAAAGCACATATATAGTAGGTAGCCAATAAATATTTTCTGACTTGAATTGAAAGGAATACACAAATAGAAAGACTAATAGATTAGAAAGCTGGATATTGGGGTGTCAACCATCCCTTTCTTTTGCCATAGTGTTTGTTGGAAAAGTCATGTCAATAGGAACAGTTGTTACTAGCAGCCTTGACTCTCCTCCTAGCGCAAGTCACAACTTTAGGGGATCAAGTGAAAAAAAAAACAAAAACCTATGTATAAAAACACTAACAAATCTTAAATTTGTTAAGCAATCTTGAATTAATAGAACACGTAAGTGTGAACATTGGAAGATGGGTATAAACAGGTCCCATATTTATACATGTCTTCCTAACTCAGCTATAATCTCCTTAGTGGTAGAAATCAGAGCTTATTATCATTTGTACTTGCCTCAGAGTTTCCCATTGCAGAAGTTCAATAAGTATTTACTGAATAATGCATATCTGCTTTCCTTCAAGGGTCTGGGCAATAAAACCTTTCTAAAATAAATTGTTTGCCTCCAAAACTTCTTCTATCCTCAGAGGTAAAATAACCTGTGGTAAGTCTTATCTCAAATAAGTAAAAGAGCTAGCATTCAAACCCCTCCTTAACTCTGAATCTAAAGCTCTACTCCTTAGCATTCTGCCATATCTTGACCTGACACATTCCAAACAAGTATAAATGAAGATGGTCAAATACCTCACCTTCTCTGTTTCCTTTCAGTAACAAGAGTTTCACCCAAATTGTTTTTACAAATGGTTTTCTTATCTCTGAAATTAGTTCCAATCTGATCTGAGTTCTTGTCTCTGATTTAGAGCTCCAAATATCCTTAGTAAATTCTTAAATTCTTAAAAAACATTTTCTTAATTCTCTAAAATAGCATTGCTTTAGTCTTCAGATATGAGTTGTTTCTCACAACTTGAACTCACTCTGGGATTCAGCATCCTGTGATCCTGATACAGTGAGTTTTGAAACTACTGTTCCTGTTTGACAGGTAGTCTAAGAGGAATTCCCACTAACCACCTTACCTCTGATTAATGTGGAGCCATGAGTCATATTCCCTATAGTAAACTGTGTATGCTCAGGTTTCTCAGCATTTTGTGAACTAATGACGACTATAAAGAAAATAGTCCACAGGCTTTGTTTTCCATATTATGATTGGACATTGATTTTATTTAAGGGCAGTTCTTTCCTTAGTTACTAATATATTACTTGTTGATGACTTGCTGAGGACACCAAGATGAGTAAAAAAATTGACCTTAATTATCATATTAGTTGCTGACATACTGGCCAGAGGAGATGAAATATATTAACTGATAATTATAATACATTGTGATGTGAATTCTGATGTGCTGGGGGAATGTAGGGGAGGAGACAGTGAACTCTGCCTGGGAACATGCTGGGAAAATTCCCCAGAGATAGCGTATTTATGCTGAATATAAAAGGGTGGAAAGAAGGGTACCATCATGAAGTCAGACAAAGGCATGGTGTGTTTGGGCATAGGAACATTTCACATAGCAGAAACATATGTGATGGGGGTGATGTCAATTTGAGAATAATAATGTCCTTGTGGAATCATATCATTCCCAAATGATTATTTAGTTCCACTTCCTCATTTACAGATGAGAAAACTGAGCTGTAGAGAAAGTGACAAAGGTTAGCATGACATTTTTTCTGCTGTGGGTGCTCCGTTAATGCTTACTTCATAAATAGCATGGTCCTATTTTTTCTCTTTTCAATAAGGAGAAGTATTCTTAGTTATTTTACTGACCTGGTTATAACTATATCATTCCAGTGAAGGGTTGGAAACAGCAGTTGGAAGAGGAATGTGCTTACTGCCATTGATGCTTCTTTATTTGATCTTACCAATGTTTCACAGACCATGCAAAAAGTATGCTCTGGATAGAGCCAAAATTCTGGTCCTTTTCTAAAGTCATCCTTTGATAGAAATACTGTCTCTGCATGTTTGTTTCTTGTTTTTCCTTTTGTTGATAATTATCTGTTCTAAAGAAGGAGTTTGGTTTGCAAATAAATCTATGCATATTCTAAATACAATTACAAAACTTTGAGTTGCTGACAAATAAAGAACAACCAATTTTTGAAGATTAAATGATCTAGCATTATTATAAATTTGCCACAATCAGGGCATGAGATGTCCCACAGATTTGATCATCCTAAAATACTTATAAATTCTTTTGCCCTATTGTATAAACACAGCATTTGAGACAATTCAATCATGTGTTCCTTTTTATAAGAAAGTAATAAACATAAAATGAGGAGAGGCATTACTCAGATGTGCTTTAGCAAGTGGTGGGGTTTAGGATATGCTCCCTCACAATATGGCAGCTTGGCATTTGAGAAAACAGCAGAAGCAGGAAGGTCGCTCTCATCTTCCCCTTCCCTGAAGCAGGTCATAAGACCTAGTTGCCCTTCCTCTAAAGGAGGTCATAAGATTTTAATTCCAGAGGTAACCTCCCTATACCCAGAGGAAAGGAACATCCTTATCCTCAAAGACACAGAGATGCCAAGAAGAATCCGAACAGGACTTGCTAAGTGTCCTCCAGTTTATCACCATTAGATCATATCTCCTTGGTTCAATCATACTTCTGCACAATTGTCTACTCTTCAACAAACTTGTCAGAAAAATACACAGAATTTCCTGTGCCTTTGGGTCTTTATTTCTAAAGGGTCCTTTGTCACATAAAACTTATACTAAATAAATGTGTATGTTTTTCTCTTGTTAATGTACCTTTTGTTATTGGTATCTCAACCATGAGCCTAGTAATAGGTGAGGAAAGACATCTTTTTTATTATAGAGCCATCGTGTAAAAATCAAACCCAGGTAGGGTCATTTTGTAAAAACAAAAAAGAAAAAAACATATGAGAGGTGATTAAATACAAAATGTGAATAAGCATAATTAATGAAGACACAAAAGGGGGATTAACATGAGCACTATTTACAGAGCTGCTACCCAGATATTTCATAGTAATAGCACTTACACTATTTAATGCAAGTTTATTTCTCTAGTAAAAAAATATGCTCAAGCATCAGCTAGGAAATTAATGACTTACGATTTTCCCCATTTTTGTTTAATTAAGTAGTTGAAAACAATATTCAATGTAGCATAAAGGAATGCAAGTCAACTTGAGCCCTAAAATGAATAAAATCTGAGTCACAAAATAGGTCATATCATGGACCACTTGTGGATCATTTATTATTTATTGATGCAAAATAAATAGTCTGAATCACATTGTTTTTACAACTTTATGTCATAGACCCTAGGAATGTTGTGAAATCTTATCTTCTGCACTTTTCTTTTCTGGTTAAAACATCCCACCCACGGAATAAGTTAGAAAAAACTATGTAATGGCCATGTTATCTGTAACCCAAAAACTCCATCCACCTGCAGCGGGTTTAATCTCCAAGTCTCTGCTTCTGAAAACTTAGAGTCAAACTGTATGGTAACTCTAGAGATTAAAATAAGCAGGGCAAATTCCATAAATGGATATGGAGAATTTCAGTATAAAAAAAAAACAAAAAAAAAAAAACACTGATTTGAATCAATTTCTGTAAAAAAATAAAATTTTCAAAGACTTTATTTTTGGATTCTTTTCCTTAAAAAGTAAGAGTCAGTTTAACTTTCAAATAGGTCCTCTTTTTAAAATTGTGGGTATTATGCCATGTACTATTGCCTGCAAATACATCAGAGTCACAAATGCTTTGGTCAAAAGTCTTTACCCTTCCTCAGTTGACTGGTGATTTCATATGTTCTAGGAATATTTTTATCTTTTGGCATGATGCGCTACACCATATGGCACGACACACTGAGAAGCAAAAAGGGTAGAACTAGTTTGAAATATATATATATATATATATATACACACACACACACACACACACACACACACACGTATACACACATATATTTATACGTGTGTGTGTATATATATGTATATATACATACACATACATATACATGCACATATACTGCATGTAAGTGAAAGAAGTTGCATGCATGACTGCAGAGAAATATAAGGACAAAGTTTTGCCTTCTATATTCAGTGCTAAGATTCTTTGCCCATGTGAAAAAGGTCATTCACAATCCAAAACAAGATTAAAAGTTCTCTATAGACCTGAAGGCAACAAGAGACATACCAGGAACCAGTATGCTTTGCTACATAAAATAATATTTGAACTGTCTGTAACACTTTCTCATTCAATATTTAACGCTGCTTCTATAAGTGCAATAGTAACTGCAGCGATGACACATGCAACAGCTTGCATAATCCATTTAGGAAGGATTGTTAAGATGAGAAACACACTAAACTATCTGTAATTAATTCCCAGGGGGTGAAAATATCCTTCCCCTTTGATTCCAGGTTCTTTCAATCTGGTTTTACTTTTGAAAATGAATCGTGAACCAAATTTTACAAGTTTTCAGAAAGACTGAGATGTGACTCTTGCCTGGCTACTACCCTTGTGTCACAAGGCAGCTTCCAGAATCTTCTCTCCTGCTTTCCATTACATCTGACATGGGGCAGCCTAGGCAGACTGTAGACTCCAAGCCTCTGCTAAGCCAGTAAGCAATTGGATACAATAGCCAGTAAATGGGATACAGAAAAAGAGGTATTTGCCAATGATGACCATCAAGTGTGGCTTTCACACAATCTAGTGCAAGAGGGAGACAGCAGACCATTTTTGCCTGCTTTGTTCTTAGGCTTAATATATTCTTTTTAAAAAGTCCAAATGTGTGTATTCATATCATACTTATATTTCTTCTAGCAATGCTTAAAATGTACTAGATCTTCATATTTTCATTTTCAGTTAAGGGGGAGTGCAAATGTCAGGACACTGTTGTAAGAGAGATTAAAAAAGAATAAGAAAAAAGAAAAAACAGTGTTAAGAAGTTAAGCTTGACGTCCAGCATTGTGAGTTTGAACTGTACCACATTAATTTAAATAAAACTTACTTTCAACCTCTATAAAATGAGGAAAGTTATCATAAGAAGATTCAATAAAATTCAATATAATAGTGAATATAAGACACTTTCCTCTATGTATAATATTATAGACAATTCTCATAGACAATTCTCAAAAGTGTTGGCCATCCCCACTACAAGTCAAAGTCAATTCTATAATACTATGTACTTAATATACAAAAATATAAAAATGAACCAACAATATTGGTGTAGCCAATGCTAAAGTAATATCTGCTTATTATCCAGAGAAGTTAATGTTTTTACATTCTAGCCCTAAAAGCACTACTGAAATACATTACTATAACACTAAGTTCTCCATGGCAGTGACCCAACAATAAGCCTCTTGCTGTCCTGGGATAAGATGATTTGAGTGTTCATAGTTCTACAATACAGCTAATAAAAAGCACTGCTTTCACCAGGACAACTTCAGTTTTTCAAACAGAAAACCTAGTCTTTTAAATGGTTTATGAGCACTCATCCTACCATTATTTATTTCAAATGTACTAAGGACCAAATGTATGGAATTCTATGTGATTACCAAAATCAGGCTCAATCCTTTTACAAAGGAGTTCTCAGTTGTTAAATAGAGCACACTATCCACCTATACAAGGAAGTGTAATCTTAAGCACAGTTTTACAAATCCAGTACCTAACTCTGAAAGCTAACAATACATATTTTTAAAATGAATTTTCAGAAGCAGGAATTTTAGAGGTCATCTGCATTCCAGTTACTGTGTGCAGTTAGGTTTAGGAGAAACGAAAATCTTTACACTAATATGTTCTCCCTTTATAAAATATTCACAATTAGGCAAACACTTGCCAATTAAATCTTTGGTTTTTAATGGAAGCAGCAGAAAATGTGGTATGTATGACATTAGGTTTCATTTTGAATGCAGTTTGTATTTTCGATATCAATATCTAGAACTCTAAAATATTCATATTGGAAAAAGATAATAATTACTGTAACAAACCATTCATTCACCCTTCATTCTTCTAACAAATATTCACTGAGAATTTACTCAGTGCCAGATATTATGCTAGGCGCTAAAACTAAAGTAAAGCTTCTAAAGTTTCTTCTTCATTAATGTCAACTATTTAGGATGAAGTTATGAGGAGAAATGACAAGGAATTTAAATTGTTATGGGTGTACTTTTGTTAGAATTTCTATTAATTTTTATATTAAGCAATTATAGACTTAATTAATCCTTTCCACTTTCCTATAGAAAAAAAAAGATCCCATCCCAAATACTTCTACATTGAAAAAAATGCCAAACCCATAAAAATGAGCAATTCAGCTATAAAAATGCATAATATAATAGATGTCACCTTCTCTTATTCAGCAAAGTAGCTTTCTATAATTTTGTCCTTTGCCTTTCACAGAACAGTAACCTGGAGTAGTTTCAATGGGATTTTACTTTGTATAAAGCACAAAAACCTTCTCCTACAAGAAGCTGTTAATTTTTCCTCCGCAGATTATGGCTCTCTCTATTATTTTTGGAAAACCAGTGAAGTACAGCTCCCATTCCCTTAGATCCTTTCAAGTTCTCAGAGTCAAGCTCAGCTTTCTCCTCCAGGTTGCAGGCAACTGTAAGTAGGTATACATCAGGTCCGTGCAAAAAAAAAAAAAAAAAATCTCCTGACCAAATCATATCTGGGTCTCTCAATACCTTCAACTTCTGAATTATTTTCAAAACTATTTTTAAAACTCATGGAGTTGCTAGATGCATAACAAACATTCAAAACTTACTTGTGAATTGAAGGGTAAGGAATAAAGAAATCAATGCTAATCTGTGAGTCCATGATGATCTGTAAAATCTGAGACCAAAAATTCTCAAATGATGATGTGTTACCACAGTGGCGAGGGCACTGAGACTGAGTATTTATTATAGAATGTTCACTTTCCATCCTGCGCCTCATGAGCAACCAGCAAAGTCCACCAAGGCCCAATCTTCCAATCTTTTTCACCCTTTGAATCTTCTTGCAAGAGGCAATGTAGTTTAATACAAAGAACATGGGAAATATGGCCATTTCACTAGTTTTCTAAGAATGTTACAACAAACTACCACAAATTTAGTGGCTTAAATAACAAAAATTTATTGACTTAACAGTTCTTTGGGCCAAAAGACATTGGGCTTCACTGGGCTAAAATCACAGTATTGGCAGAGCAGGTATGGCTGAATTCAATTCTGGAGGCTCCAGGGAAAAATCTGTTTCTTTGTCTTTTCCAGCTTTTAAGGGCTGCCCGCATTCTTTGGCTCAGGGACTCCTTCATCCACCATCATCTTCAAAGCCAGCAAAAATCAAGTATTTCTCAAATCATATAACTCTGACTTCCTTTTTCTGCCGCCTGTTTCCAATTTTAATAATCCTTCCGATTCCACTGGGCCCTCTCAAAAACTGCAAGATAATCCCCTATTTTAAGGTCAGCTGATTAGCAACCTTCATTCCTTCTGCAACCTTAATTCCCCTTTGCCATGTAGCCTAACATATTCATAGGTTCTGAAGATTAGAATGTGGCTATCTCTGGGGTTGAGAAAGCTTTATTCTGTCTACCACAGTCTAATGGATCTAGAATCAAAAACCCAGGTCTATTCCCAAGTAGCGCTGCACCTTAGTCTACATTATTTTAGTCTTTTCTTTTGAAAATAGCTTAATAATAGTTAATTTCTTGAACACGAGTGAGGATAAAATGAGACAACAGATGTAAAATATCTAGGTACAGAGGCTGGCACATAGGAGAACCTTGACGTTGTTCATTTCCATCTTTCCTTTCCACCCTCTCAAGTCACCACTAGACTCGGTAAAGCTGAATTTTGGATCCATGTTAATTTTAGTTCCATCGCCACGCTCTTTGCCTACCAACTACACAACTTTCTGTAAGAATGTCCCAGTGTAGGAAAAGACTGAGCTGCAGATGACTTCACATACACAAGTTGCCAGCTATGATCTGCATGTCTGCATCACCCCAAGATTCATATGCTGAAACCTAATCCACAATTTGATGGTATCAGAAGGTGCGGCCTTGGGAGGTGTTTAAGTCATGAAGGTGAAGCCCTCACAAATGGAATTAGTGCCCTTATAAAAGAAGCCCAAGAGGTCCTTTGCCCCTTCTTCCACATGAGGACACAGTGAGCAGGCACCATCTATGAGGAATGGGCCCTCACCAGACACAGCAACAGCTGGAATCTTCATCTAGGACTTCCCAGCCTCCCAAACTATGAAAAATAACTTTGTTCTTTCTAATCCTCTAAATCTATGATATTTTTATTAGGGCACCCAAACAGACCAAGACAGTACCCCACATTATTAGGCGAACACTCTAAGATATTCTTCTGATAGAGAGAAGAGAGTTCTGCTAATCCAACATAACTTTTGAATTGATTTTCTGTTATGATGAAACAGACGAAGTATTTAAAGGAATAACCAAGATTTACCAGTAAAATGTGATTACAGAATTGAGCAATCCTCAATGTTGATTCAGTTAGCAGTCCGAAGGGTCCCATGAATCATTAAATGGTATTTTGAATGAAGTACAAAATAAACAACAAAAGGTTTGGTTTTTTAGGGTTATCACGTTTTTATTACACAAATGGAATGTTCTCTATCTTAGGACCGTTTTTTAAAGTGACCAAGTGTAACAGTGAAGCAAGCTAGAAATCTGTCTCAAATGGTAACAAGAAACAATCTAATCTCTGGGCTTTATAAGGGAAAGTGTGCACTAAGTGATTAGCTATTAACCAAGAGCCACTGTGCCTGGACATCTCCCTATCATCTCCTCTGAAAAACATAAAAATTCCCTGCTTGAACTTCATATAAATGGGATTATACAGTATCTAATTTTGTGTATAACTTCTGTCTCTCAACATTATGATTTTGAGATTCACTCATGTTGTATTTATCATTTCTTCATTCTATTTTATTGCCGTTTGTAATGTATATAACATAGGAGAATGTTGATGGGCATAGAATATAGAGTTTCCTATCCACAACCACTTCGGGAAATTGACATTTTTCTAAGTCATTGTTGCTTTTTCTTTTTAAAAAAAAAAGACTTCCACCAGTAATACAAGAGAGTTTCAGTTGCTCCATATCCTTGCCAGTATTTATTATAGCCAGTCTATTGGTTGGAAGCACCATCTTTCTGGATTTTGGATTTTGTTTTCTTCCTATGAAGTGCTGATTTTGTTTTAGGATGCAGATACATTTCTGGCTGATTATTTTGAACTTGTGGAAGCTTAGTTTTATGCTTTGTCAAGGTGAGTTTATGAAAAGCTGGAGATCTTTACAGATTCTCTCCTTTTTGGTGGTGCTATGGTTTGAATGTTTGTTTCTCCTCTAAAATTTGTATGTGGAAATCCTAACCCCCAAGGTGATGGTATTAAGTGGTGGGATCTTTGGGTTATAATTAGATCATGAGGGGATCACCTTCATAAATGGGATGAGTGTCCTTATAAAAGAAGGGCTCCCTTGCTCCTTTGTCCATGTGAGGACACAGCAAGAAGATGGCCATTTATGAACCAGGATACTGGGCCCTCCTCAGATACTGAATGTGCTTGTGCCTTGATCTTGGACTTCCCAAGCTCCAGAACTGTGAGAGATAAATTTCTGCTGTTTACAAGCCAATCAGTTTATGGTATTTTGCAATAGCAGTCTGAATTTACTGAGGCAGATGTAATTCCAAACTCCGTCTTACCAGTGGTGGGCAGTAGCTGAAGTCCCTATGCAGTCTTCCAGCAGATCACTTCTGCTGGGCTTTTGGGGGTCTTCCCTGAAGATGCACACCTCCAGGATTGGCCAAGAATTTGAGGGGTGTATATATACAGACTTTTGAGGTGCCTTCATCTTTTCTACATTCCTCTCTTTGATTGCCAGCCACTTCAGTAGCCCCAAAGTCTGACGCTCCGTGCTAATAATATTGTAGATTTTTGCTTTAGTTCCAGCTGCCCCCACCATGCTGATAGGAAGTGCCCTCAGGGGCAATGCCATCTGCCCTGGACCTCACTCAGTATGGGTATGTTCTTTAAGGGTGGTCTCCCCTCTGATATCTACCTTCTTTTGCTTGTTCTTCAGCAAGTATAAATTGGTTGGTTGTTCATTTCATATTTTGTTTTCTGTGGAACTGTTAGGTTGGTTCAAGCAACTTTGCCATTTCTGGAATCCAAATTCTCTGTAAGACGTTTACCAGTGGTTATATCTAGGTGACGTATTTTTGTGGAGTGGTTTTACTTTTCTTTGTTATGCTTACATGTATCTTGAAGTTGATATAAATAAATATGTATTTCTTTTACAAAACAGAGAGAATAAATTTACATTTTTATTTTAATATTTTATTTAAAATAAAAGTTTGAGAAAAATTTTTAAAGTGTTTTAAATGATCATTTCTTTTGGAAGTACAGCCTTATGTGTAGATCTTCCCTTAGAAGACTTCTGACTTAGAACTAGATGTGCTGGGAAACACAGTTCATCTATAACACGTCATTAGTAACAAACTTTTGTCCAATAATTAGATATATTTTTAAATCAATGTGTATTATTAATAGACTTAGGTATAGATACCCACTTCCCAAATTATTGTTGAAGATTACATATAAAAACAGTCTGCATTGCAAAAGACAAACATGAAAACAAAGATGTCTCCATTCTTTCCCTACTTCCTCAATCCCTACCAAATGAAAAAAAAATTAGTTTTTCTGAAACAATTAAAAAAATAAGATGTAGGTTGGATCCAAGATGGCCGTTTAGGAACAGCTCAGGATTGCAGCTCCCAGTGAAAGCGCAGAGGGTGAGTGGACGCCGTGTTTTTATTGCCCACAGACTAGGAAATTCCCCGGCAGAGGTGCTCCACGGTCGCCAGCGCGGCTGTGCCGGCCAGCGCCGCCGCTTTGCCCCGCGCGGCTGCTTTGTCGGCGCCCCGGAGCCGCGGCTCTCCGTACAAAATACACCGGTCCGGGGGCCCTTTAGGCTGGCGATTGGAGCCACGGGAAGTCGCCCATACGCTGGTTCAAAAAGGGGACTGAGCAGAGAACCAGGACAGTAGACTCCAGGGCAAAAAAAAAAGAAAAAAAAGCGCCACAAATCTCAGTGCCGCTGTTTAAGCCAGCGCAGTGAGTGGCCGCAGGGGAAAACAAACAGACCCCGGCGCCTCTTCAACAGGCGACTGGAACACCAACTTAAAAAAGGCTCTGAGGCAGGGAGCCAGGCGATCAGGCTCGGCTGGCCCCACCCCCGCAAAAGAACAGCAACCAGAAACTCTGGATTGAGACTTTCACAGCAAGCGCAGCTGAACTCGGGACGGTCCAGCTCTGTGGGGGAAGGGCGTCCGCCATTACCGAGGCAGCCCGCCGTTGCCAAGGCAACCCGCCATTGCTGAGGCAGCCCGCCGTTGCCAAGGCAACCCGCCACAGCAGAGACTCCACCCCAACAGAGGCGGGCCACCATCGCCAAAGCAGTTCTAAATACACCCATATAAACAGGACTGCAGGGAAGTTCACTCGGCAGCGGGGCGGAGCCCACAGCAGCTCAGCAAAGCTGCTATAGGCCGACAGTGACTAGGCTGCCTCCTTGCTGGGCTGGGCAGGTCTGAAGGAAAAAAAAAAAAAAAAGAAGGTGGCAGCATAACGGAAACTCATAAATAAAGCCCTAAATCCCTGGGACAGAGCACCTGGGAACAAAAAGCAGTTTATGAGTTCTGCTGCAGCAGACCTAAAAGTACCTGCCCAGCAGCTCTGAATGAACAACAACAGAGCTCGCAGCTCACCATTTGAGCTCCTATAAAGAAGAGACCATCTCCTCAAGCAGCTCCCTGACCCCTATATATCCAAAAAGACACCTCATAAAAGAGAGATCAGATTGACACTAGGCGGGTATCCTTCTGGGACAAAGATAGCAGAAGAAGAAAACTGGTAATAACCCTTGCTGTTCAGCAGCTGCTGCAGGTGAACCCCAGGCAAGCAGTGCCTGGAGTGAACCTCAGCAGACCTACAGCAGGGGGGCCAGACGGTCAGAAGGAAAACAAAGAAACAGAAATAACCTCATCATCAACAAACAGAACGTCAATCTGAAAGATTTGAGACCCAATCTGAAAGCCAGCAACTACAAAGTCGACAGGTGGATAAATCCTTAAAGATGGGAAGAAACCAGCGCAAAAAGGATGAAAACACCCGAAACCAGAACACCTCTCCTCCTAAAAGGGATCACAACTCCTCACCAGCAAGGGAACAAGGTTGGATGGAGAACGAGTGTGATGAAATGACAGAATCAGACTTCAGAAGGTAGGTAGTAAGAAACTTCTGTGAACTTAAAGAACATGTTCTAACCAAATGCAAAGAAACTAAGAACCTTGAAAAAAGATTTGACGAAATGCTAACAAGAATGGACAAAATAGAAAGGAATATAAGTGAATTGATGGAGCTGAAAAACGCAACACGAGAACTTCGTGAAGCATGCACAAGTATCAACAGCCGAATGGACCAAGCAGAAGAAAGGATATCAGAGGTCGAAGATCAACTAAATGAAATAAAATGGGAAGGCAAGACTGGATAAAAAAGGGTAAAAAGGAATGAACAAAGTCTCCAAGAAATGTGGGACATGTGAAAAGACCTAATCTACGTTTGATAGGCGTACCCGAATGCGACGAAGAGAATGAATCCAAGCTGGAAAATACTCTTCAGGATATTATCCAGGAAAACTTCCCCAACCTAGCAAGGCAGGCAAACATTCAAGTCCAGGAAATACAGAGAACACCACAAAGATATTCCTCAAGAAGAGCAACCGCAAGGCACATAATCGTCAGATTCACCAGGGTCGAAATGAAGGAGAAAATACTAAGGGCAGCCAGAGAGAAAGGTCGGGTTACCCATAAAGGGAAGCCCATCAGACTCACAGCAGATCTCTCAGCAGAAACCCTACAAGCCAGAAGAGAATGGGGGCCAATATTCAACATCCTTAAAGAAAAGAACTTTCAACCCAGAATCTCCTATCCAGCCAAACTAAGCTTCATAAGTGAAGGAAAAATAAAATCCTTTGGGAACATGCAAGTACTCAGAGATTTCGTCACCACCAGGCCAGCTCTACAAGAGCTCCTGAAAGAGGCTCTACACATATAAAGGAACAACAAGTACCAGCTCAACTAAAGGGCAAAACAGCCAGCTAGCACCAAAATGGCAGTATCAAATTCACACATAACAATATTAACCCTAAATGTAAATGGACTAAATGCCCCAATCAAAAGACACAGACTGGCAAATTGGATAAAAAGACAAAACCCATCGGTGTGCTGTATCCAGGAAACCCATCTCACATGCAAGGATACACAAAGGCTCAAAATAAAGGGATGGAGGAAGATTTACCAAGCAAATGGAGAGCAAAAAAAAGCAGGAGTTGCAATTCTCATCTCTGATAAATTAGACTTTAAAGCAACAAAGATCATAAGAGACAAAGAGGGACATTACATAATGGTAAAAGGATCAATGCAACAAGAAGAGCTAACGATCCTAAATATATATGCACCCAATACAGGAGCACCCAGATACATAAGGCAAGTTCTTAATGACTTACAAAGAGACATAGACTCCCACACAATAATAGTGGGAGACTTTAACACCCCATTGTCAACATTAGACAGATCAACCAGACAGAAAATTAACAAGGATATCCAGGACTTGAACTCAGACCTGGACCAAGCAAACCTAATAGACATTTACAGAACTCTCCACCCCAAAGCCACAGAATATACATTCTTCTCAGCACCACATCACACCTACTCTAAAATTGACCACATAATTGGGAGTAAATCACTCCTCAGCAAATGCAAAAGAACGGAAATCATAACAAACAGTCTCTCAGACCACAGTGCAATCAAGTTAGAACTCAGAATTCAAAAACTAACTCAGAACCGCACAGCTTCATGGAAACTGAACAACTTGCTCTTGAATGTTGACTGGATAAACGATGAAATGAAGGCAGAAATAAAGATGTTCTTTGAAACCAACGAGTATGAAGACACAACATACCAGAATCTCTGGGACACATTTAAAGCAGTCTCTAGAGGAAAATATATAGCAATAAGTGCCCACATGAGAAGCAAGGAGAGATCAAAAATTGACACCCTATCGTCAAAACTGAAAGAGTTAGGGGAGCAAGATCAAAAAAACTCAAAGTCTAGCAGAAGACAAGAAATAGCTAAGATCAGAGCAGAACTGAAGGAGATAGAGACACAAAAAAACCCTTCAAAAAATCAATAAATCCAGGAGCTGGTTTTTTGAAAAGATCAACAAAATAGACAGACCACTAGCCAGATTAATAAAAAAGAAAAGAGAGAATAACCAAATTGATGCAATAAAAAACGATAAAGGGGATATCACCACAGAATCCACAGAAATTCAAACCATCATCAGAGATTATTACAAACAACTCTATGCACACAAACTAATAAACCTGGAAGAAATGGATAAATTCCTGGACACTTGCCTCCTGCCAAGACTAAACCAGGAAGAAGCCGAAACCCTGAACAGACCCATAATGAGGTCTGAATTTGAGGCAGCAATTAAGAGCTTACCACCCAAAAAAAGCCCAGGTCCAGATGGGTTCACAGCTGAATTCTACCAGACATACAAAGAGGAGCTGGTACCATTTCTTCTGAAACTATTCCAAACAATACAAAAAAAGGAAATTCTTCCCAAATCATTTTATGACAGCAACATCATCCTGATTCCAAAACCCGGCAGAGAATCAACAAGAAAAGAAAACTACAGGCCAATATCCATGATGAACATAGATGCAAAAATCTTCAATAAAATACTGACAAGCCGATTGCAACAGCACATCAAAAAGCTTATCCACCATGATCAAGTAGGCTTCATCCCGGGGATGCAAGGCTGGTTCAACATACGCAAGTCTATAAACGTAATTCACCACATAAACAGAACCAAAGACAAAAACCACATGATTATCTCAATTGATGCAGAGAAGGCCTTTGACAAAATTCAACAGCCCTTTATGCTAAAAACACTCAATAAGCTAGGTATCAATGGAACATATCTCAAAATAATAAAAGCTATTTATGACAAACCAACAGCCAATATCATACTGAATGGGCAAAAACTGGAAGCATTGCCCTTGAAATGTGGCACCAGACAAGGATGCCCGCTCTCACCACTGCTATTCAATATAGTATTAGAAGTTCTAGCCAGAGCAATCAGGCAAGAAAAAGAAATAAAGGGCATTCAAATAGGAAAGGAGGAAGTCAAATTGTCTCTATTTGCAGACGCCATGATTGTATATCTAGAAGACCCCATCGTCTCAGCCCCAAACCTCCTGAAACTGATAAGCAAGTTCAGCAAAGTCTCAGGATACAAAATCAATGTGCAAAAATCACATGCATTCCTATACACCAATAACAGACTTAAAGAGAGCCAAATCAAGAACAAACTTCCATTCACAATTGCCACAAAGAGAATAAAATACCTAGGAATACAACTAACAAGGAATGTAAAGGACCTCTTCAAGGAGAACTACAAGCCACTGCTCAACGAAATAAGAGAGGACACAAACAGATGGAGAAACATTCCATGTTCATGGTTAGGAAGAATCAATATCGTGAAAATGGCCATACTGCCCAAAGTAAGTTACAGATTCAATGCTATCCCCATCAAGCTACCAATGACCTTCTTCGCAGAACTGGAAAAAACCACCTTAAACTTCATAAGGAACCAAAAGAGAGCCCGCATAGCCAGGCAATTCTAAGCAAAAAGAACAAAGCGGGGGGCATCACACTACCAGACTTCAAACTATACTACAAGGCTACAGTAATCAAAACAGCATGGTACTGGTACCAAAACAGAGATATAGACCAATGGAACAGAACAGAGGTCTCGGAGGCAACACAACATATCTACAACCACCTGATCTTTGACAAACCAGACAAAAACAAGCAATGGGGAAAGGATTCCCTGTTCAATAAATGGTGTTGGGAAAGCTGGCTAGCCATGTGCAGAAAGCAGAAACTGGACCCCTTCCTGACACCTTACACTAAAATTAACTCCAGATGCATTAAAGACTTAAACATAAGACCTAACACCATAAAAACCCTAGAAGAAAATCTAGGCAAAACCATTCAGGACGTAGGTGTAGGCAAGGACTTCATGACCAAAACACCAAAAGCATTGACAACAAAAGCCAAAATAGACAAATGGGACCTAATCAAACTCCACAGCTTCTGCACAGCAAAAGAAACAATCATTAGAGTGAATCGGCAACCAACAGATTGGGAAAAAATTTTTGCAGTTTACCCATCAGACAAAGGGCTGATATCCAAAATTTACAAAGAACTAAAGCAGTTTTACAGGAAAAAAACTAACAAGCCCATTCAAAAGTGGGCAAAGGATATGAACAGACACTTTACAAAAGAAGACATACGTGAGGCCAACAAACATATGAAAAAATGCTCATCATCACTGGTCATCAGAGAAATGCAAATCAAAACTACATTGAGATACCATCTCAGGCCGGTAAGAATGGCGAACATTAAAAAATCTGGAGACAACAGATGCTGGAGAGGATGTGGAGAAATAGGAACACTTTTGCACTGTTGGTGGGAGTGTAAATTAGTTCAACCATTGTGGAAGACAGTGTGGCGATTCCTCAAGGACCTAGAAATAGAAATTCCATTTGACCCAGCAATCCCATTACTGGGTATATATCCAAAGGATTACAAATCGTTCTACTATAAGGACACGTGTACACGAATGTTCATTGCAGCACTGTTTACAATAGCAAAGACGTGGAACCAACCCAAATGCCCATCGACGATAGACTGGATAGGGAAAATGTGGCACATATACACCATGGAATATTATGCAGCCATCAAAAACGATGAGTTTGGGTCCTTTGTAGGGACATGGATGAACCTGGAAACCATCATTCTCAGCAAACTGGCAGAAGAGCAGAAGATCAAACACCGCATGTTCTCACTCATAGGCGGGTGTTGAACAATGAGAACACATGGACACAGGGAGGGGAGCACTACACACTGGTGTCAGTTGCGGGTAAATAGGGGAGGGACGGTGGGGGGTGGGGAGCTGGGGAGAGATAGCAAGGGGAGAAATGCCAGATGTAGGTGATGGGGAGGAAGGCAGCAAATCACACTGCCACGTGTGTTCCTATGCAACAATTTTGCATGTTCTTCACATGTACCCCAAAACCTAAAATGCAATAAAATAAATAAATGGGAAAAAAAATAAGATGTTTAAATTCTTTTAAATAAATAAAAATGGATTAAATAATATCTTTTTTAAATAAGACACTTAAACCAGAATTAAAAGATTTATAATGAAGAGGGGAAAGTATTTACAGAAAACATGATGGAGAAGGGGTGATAACAGATTTTGTTTTTAACTTATAATTCTGGACATGAGACCCAAAGTAGACCTTATTGAGCTAAATTCCAGGTATTGTCAGGGCTGTATTCCTTCTGGACAATCTAGGGGAGAATACATTTCCTTGCCTCTTTCAGTTTCTAGGTGCCACCTAAATTCAAACCTCTTGCTCCCACTGTGACACTTTTGCCTCTCTCTTATGAGGACAGTTGTGATTACACAGGGCCCACATAGGTGGCTTAGGATAATCTCCTCATATTAACTTAATCACGTATTCTGCCTTACGAAGTCTTCCCTCTGAACCCTCAAAATTCATGTCAATCCTACATAAAAAAAAAAAAATACATTAACTCCATCCCAAATAGCCCAAAAGTCTTAACCCATTTACAGTATCAACTCAAAGTCAAAGTCTCATCTGTTTAAGAGTTCCAGATCTCATCATCTAAATAATCACAATCAGGTATTTGCAAGGATCTGCGTATGGTTCATCTTGGGGCAAAAATTCCAAAGAACTCTGTGGGCCTCCCATGTGTGTCACAGAGATTCATTCACTCATGAGAGATTTTTCCCCAGATCTTTCCTGAATAATCCCATCTCTATTCCTGCCTTCTTCAGAGATGGCTGATGGTAACCATTAGTCATTGAAAAGATTATTTCCTAATCTTTTCAATGATTGATTAAATACTCAGTACAAATGAATGAGTATGTGTGATGGAGTGATCTGGTTTTCTGATTCTTCCCATCGCTAGCAAAAGCTGTCCAGCCACGCCCTTAGCTTTCTCTGCTGAGCACTGTTCCCTGGCAGTAAGTCTCCTAATGTTAGTGCCTTTTGCAATATTGATAGATGGATGATTTCCCAAATCATCAATTCCTGGTTCCTTTTTGCCTAACAGTTCTTCCCTTAATCAATCTCTTTCCTTTCATATTTTATTATAAATAGTGAGAAAAAAAATAAGCTAATCTTTCAACACTTTGCTTGAAAATCTCCTCAGCTAAATATCTTTTCTTTTTTTTTTTTTTGAGACGGAGTTTCGCTTTTGTTACCCAGGCTGGAGTGCAATGGCGTGATCTCGGCTCACCGCAACCTCCGCCTCCTAGGTTCAGGCAATTCTCCTGCCTCAGCCTCCTGAGTAGCTGGGATTACAGGCACGCGCCACCATGCCTAGCTAATTTTTTGTAGTTTTAGTAGAGACAGGGTTTCACCGTGTTGACCAGGATGGTCTCGATCTCTTGGCCTCGTGATCCACCCGCCTCGGCCTCCCAAAGTGCTGAGATTACAGGCCTGAGCCACTGCGCCCGGCCTCCTCAGCTAAATATCTAAGTTCTTTTACAAGTTTTGTTTACTGCATAACTCTAGGATACAATACACCTAGGATTTCTACAACTATTTATATAAGGATCTCTTTTATTGCATTTTCCAATAACATATTCCTCAATTTCTCATTTCATGTAAGCCTTCTGTGGGTTGAGAGAGAGATTCTGCTCCATGCCTTTGCCCAGTTTTTGGTGATATTTTGGACTCTAATTTATATCACAGTGCCTTTAACATTCCTATTTCTACTGTTTATTTTTGATGAATTAGGTATTTTTAAAGATATGTTCTTTACCATACCCTTTACTTAATTCTTTTTGACCTCTTACTAAGGGGGTCGTTGCCATCCATATTTCTATTAACCATTTGTTCCAGTAAATATAGTTTTCGACCATTCTCCTGAGAATTTTTTTAGCATCTGCCCATTGCCCAATTCCAAAGCAAATTCTAAATTTTGAGGTATTTGTTATAGCAGCACACCACTTCCAGGTACCACAAGTCTATATTAGTTTCTAATGTTACTATAACAAATTACCACTAATCTAGTGGCTTAACAGAGATTTATATTAGTTTCTAATGTTACTATAACATTACCACTAATCCAGTGGCTTAACAGAGAATTTACTCTCTTATAGTCTGGAGATCAGAAGTCCTATTGGGCTGATGTCAAAGTGTGAGCAAGGGCTGTATCCCTTTTGGGGACTCTCACAAAGAATTAATTTCTTTGACTTTTCCAGCTTCTGGAGGCCACCAAGACCTAGGTCATGGACCCTTCGCCCATCTTCAAAGACAGCAGCATGGCATCTCCAATCTCATTAGTAGGCTGACATTCCCACTCCCTTCTTATAAGAACTCTTGTGATTACCTTGGGCCGTGTTGATAATCCAGGACAATGTAATCATCTCAAGATTCTTAATTCAAATCACATCTGCAAAATCCCTTTTGACATGACCCAAATTCACAGGCTTCAAGGATTAGGACATGAATACTTGAGGGCCATTATACTCCCTACCACACCTTCTGATGTTAATAATGACCTTATTGCAGCTTTTGCTTGATGGGCACCTGTAATAGTTTGTTAGGGCTGCTCTAACAAAGTACCACACAATGGGTGGCATAACCAATAGAAATTTATTGTCTCATATTGTGGAGGCTAGAAGTCTGAGATTAAGGTGTTTACTGGGTTGCTTTCTTCTGTGGGTTGACAGATTCTGTTCCATGCCTCTTGCCAGTCTTTGGTGATGTTATATCGTGGCTTGTGGAAGCCTAACCCTGAATTCTGCCTTTATCTTCACATAGAATTCTCCCTGTGTTTGTGTCTGTGTCTACATTTCCCCTTTTTATATAGATACTAGTTATATTATTTTAGGGGTCCACCTTACTGCAAATATGACCACATCTTAACTAATTATATCTGTAATGATGCTATTTCCAATTCTGATCACATTCTGAGGTACTAGGGGTTAGGACTTCAACATATGAGTTTTCAGGGGACATGGTTCAACCCATAACAGCATCATTTTAAAAAATAGATTCTTCTTAGGTGAGTCTAAGATTTTGATTTCTACTAACATCAGATATTGTACGAACTTACTCTTGGGCACATTGCAGAAATAACAGCGATAGTCAAACGTTTTGATTAATTCATGATTTAGGCAGGCAAAGTGGCCTTATGTAAAGTTGAAAATAGATAACACGGTTTAAAGAATAAAAAGCATATTATCTTTCAAAGTACTCCTCTCTCATGTAGATAAGCATGCCTTTCCCTTAGCTTTAGCCTTTGATTCCTACTAAAACGCATTGATCTTGGGGCAAAGAGCTTTCAACTTTTCTCACTGGACACTCATACCTCAGAGTAAATGAGTTTCAGACTTTCTCCTTTCAGTATTTTAAATGTAATCTCCTAGGGTGCTTTGGATGCCTTATTCCTATTGATTTTCAAGCTTGCCTTTAGGTGGAAGTGAACTTTCCTTATCATTTGGCTTAACTGATCATGATAAGGAAAGAACACGGATCCCAAATGTAGTGTATGGTGTTGGCCCAGAAGGTCAAGCATTGGAAATTAGAAATGACAGGATTTGGGGTCTTCCAGGCTTAATGTTATTCAGAGAAGATTTGTTTATTGCTTGTTTGTGTCAATAGGACCTCACACTTTTCAAAATGTGTTTGCATTTTTCACGTGCTTTGATTCTCACATCTATTTAGTAGCTGTCCATTTTCTAGTTGACAAAGGTGAATCAGCTAGGTTCCATGGACTGCTCAGTGGTCACCACAGTTCATGGATCTTTTGAATCACACCGAAGGAAGGATTCTCTCTGAGATAATCTGAGAAATGTCATGTGCTGAGGCTTCCTCTTCTGAGTTCAGTCTTTGAGATCTTTTTCTTGTTGAAACTTTTCTTACCTAGTTCAGGTTCGCTTGTGTCCCCAAATGGAGATGTGGATTTCTTCAAACATCTAGAATGGTGATTCACCACCTGCAAAGGCAGTGGGTTATCATGGCATTGTGGGTTACACTGAAGTAGGGTTTCTCAACTTGGAAATTTGGGACTGGATGATCCCTTGCACTGGGTGCTGTCCTTTGTAGTAGAATATTTAGCAGAATTCCTTGCTTTTATCTATTGGATGCTCGTTGCACACCCTCCCCTTCCATGAAAATAACAAACATCCTCAGATATTATCAAATATCCTCTGGGTGAGGGGAGGGGAAAGTCACCCACATTTAAGAACCACTGCATTGAAGAAGTGGAGGGCCTACCCACAGTCACCTTCTGAGTGCAAAGGCCTGCTTGTAGTTAGAGGGAAGATCCCACTTTGGAATAGGTATAAATTATAAGTGAGAAAGTAAAACACTGGGACTTTTATTGCCTTATCAAGACCCTGGATATGGATGAGTAGCTTTTTACTTACACAGTGGAATATTCTCAAAATTTCTCATGATTGACATAAAAAGTAGTCATGAGCACAGCAAATTTTTGAGATGTATGGTTATAAATCATACATATTTTTGTTTTAAAATAAACTTTTTTTTTCCTTAGAGCAGTTTAGGTTTACAAATAAATAAATAAATAATTAAATAAATAAATAATGAGTTTATGGCTGGGCTCAGTGGCTCATGCCTATAATTCTAGCACTTTGGAATGCCAAGGTGGGTGCATCACTTGAGGTCAGGAGTTCAAGACAAGCCTGGCCAACATGGTGAAACCCTGTCTCTGCTAAAAATAAAACATATAGCTGGGTGTGGTAGTATGTGCCTGTAATCCTAGCTACTCGGGAGGCTGAGGCCGGAGAATCGCTTGAACTCAGGAGGCAGCGGTTGTGGTGAGCTGAGATCACACCAATGCACTCCAGCCTGGGTGACAGAGTAAGACTGTCTCAAAATTTAAAAAATGGATGTAAAGTGCAAAAAATTACTCTATACAGTAAGTCCTCACTTAACATCATCTGGATTCTTAGATGGAAACTGTAACTTTAAGCAAGACACCTTATTTTCTACAGTAGGCTAATCGAATAGTATAAAACCACAGTTGCTAACAAGAAGATCAATACAAAACAGGAAAACACTTGAAGAAAAAAAGTTAAAAAGTATGGCAGTAACTCCTTACATACAACACCAAAAGGAGGATCCATTAAAAAAATGAGAAGTTGGACTTGATTAAAATTTAAAACTTCTATTCTGCAAGGACACTGTTAAGAGACTAAAGATACAAGCCAAAGGCTAGGAGACAGTATGTTCAAAACATCCAAAATATACAAAGAACTCTTAAAATTCAACAATAAGAAAATGACGTATTTTTTTAAAAATGGGCAAAATATCTGTGGTGCTTCTCAAACTAGCTGTTGATGAAGGACTGGTTTTCTTGGTATTTGTTTTAATTTGCATCTGTAAAGGACTGATACCTTGGTAAATTAAGAAAAATGATTCATAAAATAAAATGTTAAAAATGATACAAACCCAAAAGCATTTTTCTTAATTATTAGATTGAACAGACTTAAAATTGTTCTGCTAAATTGGACTAAAACTTTCTGAATGTTTACTCTCAGGCTTTGTATTTATCTATTTGTGACTTGTACCAGTCAGGCCTGTACTTTGAGTAACACTGATCTTTTTAACTATTGTCAAGTCCCCATTTCTGACCAAAGCACTGCCCGGAAGAAGGAATGATCTTGCGATTTATAATTGAGGGCATGAGGTAAAGTTCAGAATACCAGAATATCATGGGCTATTTCTATTTGAAAGCTTAGAGGACAGTCAGCTTGCACACTGGGTTTCCTTGGCACTAACCAGAGATTCTTTCCTCTTAGTTGCTATTTGGACCAAAAAAAAAAAAAAGTAGTATGAGTTTTTTTCTCTCTTTCAGCCCTCTTACTCGATATGCATATCATTATACCCCCCCATGCTGTAATTGGTAAGAAATAAGATTAAAATGCTGTTAAGTTTTAGTCAAAGTAAGAATTTAATGATTTTTTTGAGTTCTAAGACGTTAAGGATATGTGGATAAGAGTTGTTTTGAAATGTTGATTTGTTGACATCACCGTATCACATAAGTCAATTATTTCTGTTTCTAATTACTTAATTACTCTCAAGCAAATCCTTTGTGCTCTAGATCCCTCACAGCATTACCACTGCCCAGGGAATGAGAAAACCAGGCTGTCATTATTAGTGGATATTTTCCCTGTTTCTTCCCCTTTTCTTATAACAAAATATAAGGAAAGGATGTGGACAGCTGAGAGTAAAGTTATTTTCTGTTCAAGTGTATGCCAAACTAAACAGGTGGCAAAACTGACTCAGAACTCAGGGGTAGGAACTGACTGGAAGGGGTGTGAAAAAACTTTCATCTTCCTCCACAGTTTCCATAAGGAGAGTGGCCCAGACCCTCCTCTTCTCCATTAAGCCCTTTCATCAGGTGATCTCAACTTGCTCATGCTTTGATGTCCTCTGCACATTTGTGACTTTCAAATGTGAAAGTCCTGCCTGGACCTCTCCCCTGAGCCCCAAAAGCACATACCTCACTGCCTATTTAACATACGCATAACAGAATTATTGATCTCCTCAATCCCCCCAAACCTTTCCTATCTAAGGAAATGACATTACTGTTCACTAAATAATCAGACAAAAAACAGAAACCAAAAAAAGGAACATAAAACTTTTAAGCTTCATTGTTGATTCCCATCTTCCTCACACATTATGTTCAACCCATTAGTAAATTCTGTTGATTCTGCTGTCAAAAATATAACCTGTTTCTAACCATGTTCCATCAACCCCACAGTCCCAACCCTAGGCAAAGCCACTATCATCTCTCCTGACAAGTACTGCAATGGCTTCTGTGATTGACAGTCTCACCAGATAACATCCAACAAGGTAAAGATAATTTTGCAAAAGGAAATCAAAGTCCTATCACCAAAAAAGGTAGAATTGATAAGTGTCTGAAGGCAACAAATGACCTCTGAATTGATTTTTACCGATTTTTAATTATTTTATTTTATTTTTACCATTTTTGTAGGTAATATTTAAATTTTTACTTTGGAACATCCGCATTCCTATACTATGCAATATTACAAACTTTTCAGCCATAATTGTTCAAAAGATGAAAATGGAATGAGAATAAAAATGTAAGCTATGTATGTATAAAAATCCTCAATGTGATGATGGAAAACTGTGCTGAATATTTTTATCATGTTAGGAACTAGAAGGGCTTTCTAAGCAAGGACATATATCCAGAAACTCTTAAACAAATGCAAATTACAATAGTAAAAATAATTGCAGCTGGTATAAAAGAGAATGAAAATTCCTATTTACATAAGAGTCTTTGCTGATTATATAGAAAAAGAACCCAATAGAAAAATAAATTATTGAAGAAACAATTATTTTCTTTTAAAGCATATGAATTCCTTTAAAAGTAAATACATGAAAATTTGGGATAAAAATGAAGCTTTATTTATGTATCAGATTGGCAAAATTAAAATGATTTATAATACCAGTATTGGCAGAATGTGGAGAGATTGGCACTTGCACAGATGATTAGTAGTAACATAAATTGAGACTTAGAGTAATTTGGCAACATCTATTAAAATGTAAAGAACATATACATTTTGATAACAACTCCACCATCCTATATAAATATTTCCACAAAAGCTCAAAGATATCCATGTTTTGTGTGTGTGTGTTTTTGTGTGGTGTATATTTATATAATTATTACAAATAATGACTTCTAGAAACTGACATAGGAAGGTTTCTAAAATGTATTGTGAAGTGGAAAATATAAGGTGTAACACAAAATATATTTTCTCACTATTTTTATTAACATATATTCATGCATATTAGAATAAGCTCTAAAAACTCTGTAACAATATATAAGGGACTCTTAACCATGGTTTCTGTTCTTAGAGGTGATGTCAGAAAAAGCATTTTCCTAGAGCATTAAATTATCCAAATACTAGAAATAAGGAACATGAGCCTGCACTGGGACAAATGAAGCTATCTTCTGTAAACTGAAATGCAGTATTATCAAAGTAAAATAACTTTTCATGATACAGAGAAAAATCAGCCTATTCTCAGAATGCTAGGAGAGAAAGCCTACCTTGCCCTTTCACCTTCCTGTCCCTCAAATTCCACATTCTCACACCAATGGTCTTCACTGATCCATACTGTCCTAGTCAACTTGTCTGTTTCTACCCTGCATGTAAAGCAGGAATAGAACCAATAACCTTCTTTCATCACCTCTCTTTAAAGACCTACCTAGAGGTACATCTTAACACGCTTTGACTGACCCTGAAAATACAGAAGGTGAAACCTACATAGAATCACATACCACTGAAGTTCAAGTGTCCTGAGTCCTCATCTTGGGCTCTAAAGCGAAAGCACAGCCATTGGAAAAAGCAACCCGGAAGAGTCCACATTCCAGGAACATCTCTGAAAACTGACATGGGAATAAAGGCAAATACTCCTAGAGTACTCATCCCCAGGCGTTCTAGAAATCTCCATAGATATTTGTATGCAGTGCAAAGGTGTCATTTTCCCAAAAACTATTGAGAAACAACCTATATCACACACACACATAGATATCTATACATTAATATATATGTATACAAATATATATACATATGTATGTCAATTATCATCCAACAAAACACATCCGCTTGGTTTTCAAAAGCTATGAAGACCAGAGCAGTATGAAAATAGGATCCAGAAATAAGCGAAAAACAGATTAACTTCAAAGTGAATGATATTATCTGAACTTCTCTGTTTCTACTTCTGCATTTCAAATTAGGTAAAGAAGTTACACACGACTAGGTTTTGTCATTATTGTGTGTGTTGTTTTGTCCTTATAAAAATGACAGAACTGCATAAATACTCTCCATTAACTCAGTACTCACAGTAATCTCAAGAGGCATGCACTATTATTTCACTTTCCAAATGAGGTACAGTGAGGTACAGTGAGGTAAACTGAGGCAGAGAAGCACCCAGAATTATTGTTCATACCATGCACTGGCATTTTCTTGAAATAGTTCTCTTTTAACTGATGAAATGCAAGAATATCCCCCTCCAGAAATGCTCTATGAATTCTAGGCCATAAAATATCCATAAAATTCTAGGCAAGGCACACAATGTGTCTGTGATGCATAATGCATACCACCAACCTAGGGCTTACTACAACTTAGGCTGGAGCAGCAAATGGAATTCGGTCCCAGAGCTTTAATATGTATGCGTATGTGTGGGAAAAAGACAGAAGAAGCCTTTGTTATTACATGCAATCCCAAAGGAAGCCAGTGCCCCGCAGCAAGTTTTGACTGTTTGCACTGGAAATCATGGAGGGGTACTCCCTTCGCCATCTGGGTCGCGCGCGGGCCCCAGGGCCCAGGGCGCATGCGTGGCCGGGCGGTCGGGGCGCTTACCTGGTGCGCCCGCGGAGCAGGCACAGGGCCAGGAGCAGCAGGGCCGCGGCGAGGGCCAGGCTCCAGAGGCCGAACTGCTCCAGCGAGAAGCGGCCTATGGCCGCTGACACTGCTGCCATTCGGCGCGCGCTAGGCCGCGGTGGGCAGCCCGGGGTCTCCCTGCGAGCGGCGCGGTCGGCGACTCTGCAGCCTCCGGCGGCTTCTCTCCTCAGCGCCCCCTAGGCCAGGGCCGGAGAGGCTGGCCTGCCCGCGGCGCAGAGGGACTGCCACCGTGGTCTTCCGGACTGAGTGACAAAAGTTCGTGGACTCCCCTCTCCCCGCCTATCCTCCACCCACGTGCACCGCCCCGTTCCCCACCGCTTCCGACCCGGCAGCTTTTGGAAAGTAGCGCCTTTGATCCTTCCGGGCAGGAAGAAAGGCCAAGGAAGGGGGAAGAAGGGGAAAGAGGATTTCCCGAGAACCAGCCCTGAAGGCTTAGAGGAGGGGATTTCGATTCTTAGGTGGACGGGAGCCCGTAGGGTTCCTCACCCTTTCGCCCGCGCGCTGCTGGAGGAGCGACCCTGCTTGGCCCTCAAGATGCTGGAGACGGTGCCCGCTGCTCTCTGACACCTGCGGTCTCTTAGGTACGACCCAGCGGGGTTGCGCTGGCGGCAGAAACCCGCCGAGTACGCGACCTCCAACCCGTTTCGCGCCCACCTCCTTCACCCCTTTACATCCTATTTGCTCACACGTTTTGTTGAGGCCTACTGTGTGCAGAGGCACGTGCCAGAGACGCGGAATACAAGGACCTAGGCTGTGAGCCTTCAGAAGTCCCGATGAGGCACCCCGAAGAGGGTGAGACAGGTAAAAAGAAATTGCACAACAGCGTGGTAGGGGCCGAAGTGGTTCAAGTACTACAGGTGGTACTCAGAAAGAATAAGGGAGAACTTTTTAAGTACCTTTTTCTGAGTAATGACCATCCACTGGATACTTTACATACGTTTTTACTTTCTTTTTTTTTTTTAAGTAGTTTTTTATAGAAAACATGAGACTCAGATTAAGTAACTTATCCTGCTTGCTCACTTGATAAGTATTTACCATTCCAACTGTAAATATTTACCATTCTAACCAAGGTCTGTTTCAGGACTTCCGTGTTCTGTTAATGCAACACTTCTCTGGAATGGGTACCACAGCTTCAAAACTGAACTCTGGTATTTGACCCCTCCAGTCCATCCCCATTTCTACCTCCCTAAAACACAGACCTATCCAGCTTTTACTGTTTAAAATGGTTACTCTTAATAGTTGCCTTTGTGATAAAGTAATATCCTCCACCTGCAATGAGAAGCCCTCCTCAATTTATCTTCATTGTACAGCTCCCCTCCCCAGCACAGTTCCATACATACTCAAGCGTGAGCCACCATGTCCTTCATACTCAGCCTGTTCACGTTATTAACTTAAAAATCCATTGTAATTTTGATTTGCATTTCTCCAGTGATCAATGTTTTTTCATATTCTTGTTGGCCACATGTATTTTGGAAATCAGTGTGGTGATTCCTCAAAGATAGACCTACCATAGGATCCAGCAATCCCATTACTGGGTATATACCCAAAGGAATGTAAATCACTCTCTCATAAAGACACATGCACACTTATATTCATTGCAGCACCATTCACAATAGCAAAAACATGGAATCAACCTAAATGCCCATCAGTGGTAGATTGGATAAAGAAAATGTGGTATATATACACCATAGAATACTATGCAGCCATAAAAAATATTTGGTTATCTGTTGCTAAGGATAATGGCCTCCAGCTCCATCCTTGAACATGGAAGCAAGTTGGTGTTTATGAGCCTCTTTTCCCTGAACATGGAAGGATGGAGCTGGAGGCCATTATCCTTAGCAACAGAAAACCAAATACGACATGTTCTCACTTACAAGTGGGAGCTAAATGCTGAGAACACATGGACACATAGAGGGGAACAACAGGCACCAGGGCCTGCTGGAGGATAGAGGTGGGGAGGAGAGAGAGGATCAGGAAAAATGACTAATGAGTACTGTGCTTAATACCTGGGCAATGAAATAATCTGTACAACAAACCCCCATTATATAAGTTTACCTGAATTTAAAAGTTAAATGAAGTGAAAATGAAAATTCACACTTTTTAAATTTTGAAAAGGGGAGAGAAGACTTTATTTCTTCCAAAGGGTTACAGTCTGCAAGGTGGCCATCCAGCCAAGACCAGAGACAAGCCCTTCAAAGGGGAAGAGTTTGGGTAGGAGCTTCATACTGAAGAGGTTGGTTAAACATATATGTTCAACTAGCTATAGGAGGAGCTATGAATATTCATGAAGGTGGTGCTGACACATGCCTATTGAGCAAATTTGCCTGTAGCATATGATCCGTTTTCACTTTGGGGTGGCTGCTTAACATTTCAGTGTTACAGTTATGCTCTATGCATCAAAAGATCATTTTACATACAAAGGTACGTAAGTGTATAATCTCTGTAGACTGTCAGAACCAGTCAATGGTCAGTGGTCTTCTTAATCAGGAGAAAGTTACTGAAACCAGACTCTTGTCCCATCAAAGCTGTAGTTATGGCTTGTGGAATAGCAGGGTCAGTTAGCATCTGATGGTAGATGAGCTGTGACTCTTTTAATATTGCAAATCCTGAGGCCAGTGCTTGCTTAGCTGCTAGAGTGAAAAACCTTGTGGTGGTTAGAACATAGCATATTTTTTAAGTGTTACCGTCCATAATTCTAAAGCTGTAAATGGCTGGAGTAGCCCCAGAATCTTGGTGTTTACGAGGCTGTTTGTCTTCGACTTCTATTCCAGGTTCTTTCTCCTGCCTCTCCTTTCTCATGTTATACATTCAATTTTCCAGGAAGTTCAAAAGATTGTAGTAAACTGACAGCCACTCTGTCTCTTCCAAAAGAAAGCAAATTGGGTGGTTTCCATCACTGCTGGGACAGCAGAGCCAGTTTACAGGATGGTATCCATGCTGGGGCATTTCTGTAACCACTGCAGAGAGCTACTCACTGTTTCACCAGAAGTCTTAACCTTCATACTTTTGTTTTCTCCTAGATGACTTTTGTTTAAAAGTATAATCAAAATACTAAAATTCACTCTATGTATTGAACATTTGTTATTTGTCAAGCACCATACTTAACATATTATTTTATCACATTAATAACAGCAAAAACCCATGGTTGATTGCCCTGCCTTAGAGAAGTGGAATAAAGCAGGCTGCATAGTTATCTACCACATTTGGTTAGCAACTGTGTCATACTCCTGTGTTATCTGTACAGTATCTTACTTGGTACACTTTATTATATATATGCAATACATTTTAAGTATATATTCCTTTTGGGTTTTCTACTTTTGTTAAAAGGGACCTCTATTCTATAAACCAACCTGATTAAAACAATCTAAAGATGTCTTTTATTCTTCTTTTACTTTTGTGGCTCATTATTAGCATCATTATATTCAATCCAGTTCAATTCCGTTTTATCACCAAAATGTACCATTATCCCCATCACCTCTCTGGCAGAGATCACTGGTTGACCCTCCATATCTATTGACCCCTTCCTCCTCACTAACAGAGTCCTCCATTTTTAACTGAGAACATGCCTGTCCATCATAAGGACTACTTCTAGTTAGCTGGGTGTGGTGTTATACACCTGTAGTCCCAGCTACTTGGCTAATCGGGAGGCTGAGGCAGGAGGATCACTTTGAGCCCACCTAGGAGTTAGATGCTGCCGTGAGCTATCATCACAGTATACTACTGTACAATCCAGCCTGAGCAATAAAGCAAGAAATCCTGTCTCTCTTGAAAGAAAGAAAAGGAAGGAAAGAAAAGGAAGGAAAGAAGGAAGGGAGGGAAGGAGGGAGGGAGGGAGGGAAGAAAAAGGGAAGGAGGGGAGGGAAAGGGGGACAGAAAGAAAGAGTAGAGGAAATAAACAAAGGGAGAGGGTGACAGATAATACTTCAGTGACTCACTCCACTAGCCAAGTGACCCTCATCTACCACGCAGCTGAAGTGATCAGCCTCTTTCTCTGTTCTTGTTCTAATGTAGCATTAGGACTTGAACTCTGGCTTTGGTCTCCGCCCCCATGCCTTATTTTTTGATTCTCAGGAGCCTCTATGGAAGTCAACAAAACCTGAATAATGACTATTTCCTCTTGCGTTTCAACATGTATATCCTAATTCTCCTGCCAAGACTTTGAAACTACTAATACACTGGACTGAAACATTCAAGTCTACCTACTTAGTCAGTGACTTTTGTTAAGTGCAAATGATATTCTTGGCACTATACTTGGCCTATTGGACCTAATAAAATGAATTAGATTTCACTTTTTTCAAAAAGCTGGGATGAAGCGGACTAAACACATTAATATTGGATAAAAGGAAGTAAGAAAGCCACTCAAAGAAGATTGTAGAGTGGCCATGGGGGAATATAAGGATATGCACCCATATGGTCTCAATCTTGTGAGCTCCTGGGGAGCAAATTATGTGCTGGAGGGAGGGTAGGTTAGAAGCTTCAGCTGTTAGGAAACATGTGAAAGTACCACTGTGAAAAATACCCAAATGGAATTTTACATTCTTTTTCCAGTAACAGGAAGTCTGTAAAGTCAGAGTTGAGTGTCCAACACTGAAAGGTCCTATCAACTTTTGACATAAAATGCAGATTAGGTTCAGGTTTTGAATCATATCAAAGCACAACTCCTCTATTACTAAAATGATTGACTGCTGTTTATCTCTTTCCTTCCCATAAGTTTTATTATAACTAACTTTTATTTCCCATTACCTTCAGTTAGAATTAAGACCACCCCTGGGCAAAATTATGAAGAAGCGGAAGGAAAGAAGAGAAGGAAGAAGAAAGATAGGCTACATGTTTTACATACATTGTTTCATCTAATCCTCAAAACCAATCTCTGATGTAGATATTATTATTCCTCTTTACATAAAAGAAAACCAAGACTCAAAAGAATTCCAGAACACCTGTGGTTATTCAGCTTTTAGGTCGAACTGTGAAGTCACCGTTTTTCCCCTACCACCATGCCCTCCTAGAGTTTCCTTTCACTAACCCTTTACTTACCTGCTCATTCTTGCTTCCATCTTCATGGATCCACTTGTTACCTTAAGTTGTCCATATCTGCTCCCTGTGGAGACAATTGAGGCTCTGCCATGACCTTGGCCCTCCATGGCCCTTGTGTAGCTCCGAGGCTGGTGTCAAGTTTTCCATCTGAAAAATATAAGACTACCTTCCCTATAGGTTTATGAGAATTAAATTGTTAGGAGTAAATGTATGTATATATATATATATATATAGATAAAGCCGGGGGCTTCTTTTTTTTTTCACAGTTGAGCACCTTCTGCTCCACTGGCAAAGGGTATAAGTAGAAACAAGTTGATCAGACAAATTCAGCCCAGCTGAAGTGTTAGCTTATTGATATATTACTTCCACCTAATTAAAATATAAAATAGTCTGCTTTCTTCTTTCCTTAAGGCGACTATTCAAACTGATTGCAGCTGAGATTGCAATAATCACATATACTGAGACTGCTATAAGCCTAAAAGTTATTGTTTAATTTGGCACATAGTAAATAGTGAGGCATCGTAGATGCAGGCACGAAACTTGACTAAAAATATCTTAAATCACAAATGCTTCCACTTATTCTGTCGTTCTTTACAATTTAAACGATTTTAGTTGTTTTCTCTTTGCTTTAGTTCTTCTTTCTCCTATAAAGCCAGTTTGTAGTGATGACCTAGCTCGCAGTCTGGTACAGGACACATATAGACATGGCAGGCAAAAATCCTATTAAATAAAATGCTGTTGAATGAGCAAAGTGACACCCAACAATAGAGTGTAGTTCCATTTAAACCTTTTTTTTAATAAAGTATAATTTTAGGTAAAACCTGAATATAATTATTTTGAAGCAGCTTCAAAAATGGTGGAACAGATGGCTCTGATTATCTCCAAGAGGAAGGAAAAGATTGGAGAGTTTTGTCATTTCTTGTTTAACAGTCTTGGCATTGCTTATACACACTTGAGTTTTGAATACTGTGATTTATAAAATCACAATCCCATGCTAAACCTTAGCTCATTCTGACAATCTGACCCTACTTCCCATGCCAAGTTTTGAGATTCACTCTCTCTCTGTCTCTAACTCACACAGGCTTTTCCAACATTTCATTTTCCCATTAGCCCTGACCCCAGATTTCTGGGGACAAAAAGTACAGGACTGTCTCCCTGAGAATTCCTTTTAATGAGAACCATTCCCTCCTCCAGCCCCACTCCCCATCCACCTCTGTTCACTAAAGAAATATTTTCTACAGCCAAAAACATTTTTTTTAAATTAGGTTAGGTCAGTACTCTGAGAAGCAAAGACCCCTGTTATAGTTCAGTCCCAGGAAACAGACTCTTAGAGGGAGATTATCATAAAATAGTGTTTTATGACAGGCTCTTAGGATAAGCATAAAGGATGCTGATGGGAAGGAAACAGGCAGAGAGAAAAGCTGAACTGAGACACAGTATCACCAAAAGACTCAGCTGAGTCCTCGAGAATATCTGGAACTCAGAGGGCCCTTAGAATTGTCCCAAGCTGAGGTGCAGGGTTCAGGTCTTAATGTCACTGGTTCTGGACTACCTGCAGGAAAGGGGAGGTGTCCACAAGTGGTGGGGTTCTCTATAGCTGCGAGTGAGTTCTGAAGCAGCTGATGAGGCAATCCCAGAGCTTGGAGCAAAGGTCCTTCCATACTGGTGGAGAATCTGGGTGACAAAATACAGTCAGTATCCACTGGGTTGCTACAGAAATATGCTGGAGGCAAATAGCACATAGGTGGTGATGGTGCTTGCATTTATTAATCTTGCAGTTGTATTACCTCAGAAGCAGAGAGGCTAGTGTTATTATAGGTGTTTTGCTAATGACAGAGAGAACAATCCAAGATGAATAAAAGCAAATTAGCAAAATACTATAGTAACACTAGCCTCTCTGCTTCTCAGAATACAGCAATCACGTTATTAGGTGATTCTAGTGTTAAAACAATCCTTCATGAGTCAGGTTTTATTGCAATATTGCCACAAGAAAAGCCTCTAGGAGGTCAATACAAACATTTATTCTGATTAGAAACATAGAGAATGCTACCTAAGCATTGTCAGATAACTAAAAGAAAAGTTTAAAATCATTAAACTCTTGCCTGACAGAGGACAATGAGAGTACATAACTAGTTTCTCCAAACAAGTCTAAATCCCATAAAATTTTATCAGAAAACTACTAAAGCATTTTTTTAAGCATCAAGTAGGTATACATTTCATTCAGCAAAAGCTATGTGCTGCAGAAGGGGGTTGGGATCATTTTTCCATTTTCCTTCACACTAACATTTTACTTGCCCAGCCTATCATGCTGCCCTTGCCTGTTGGCTCCATCCTCTTAGCAGGGACTCCACGTGGGCCAGTTGCCACTTGGATTCACACTGGGACCTTTCATAGCCACACATTTCTTTAAAGACGAGAAAAACACGACTTACTCTTTCTCTCCCCTTTCCTATCTGACTCCTCATTGTGTGAGCTCTGTTCCCAGCTTTCTCCCCATCCCCTGCTTTCTTCTCCAAAGCTCCACTGGAAAATGGTCAAATTAATTCCTTCAAGATTTTCTAAGGCCATTTATTTTCTCCTGCATCTTTCTAATCTCTAACATTTCCATGGTTATTCTGTCTCTTTCTGCTTTCTTCTCTGAAGTCTGGCATTTTTTCCACCAATAAGGATTGCTAAATTTTGACATTTATAAAAGCAATTCATAATACTAATTATACATATGTTGGAGTTTTGAATATTCTGCTTTATGAACAAACATAGCACTAATGAATGAGACAATTGATTTGTAATGATTCTGAAAAACCTTCTAATTGTCTACTTGCCAGGGTTGCAATAGAACTAAGATGGGTATACACACACTTAACCCAGACATCAGCCAGCGGCTTCCTGGCATTTGTGTCTGCGTGTGCACGATCTGTTTTGGCCCTTCAGCGGCTGGTAACCAAAAGGCAGCACTCTGTACCTTCACTTGTTTCTGCAGGAAACCCAAACATAGCAGGCACCAATGTCTGTGGCAGATTTCTTGGGGAGAGGGGGTCGTATTGTACAGAACGTGGGATCCCACTCAAAAAATTCTTGACATTTTATATCCTCCAGTCCTCTTGGCCCACATGGCAAGAAGAATTTTCTTATGCATACCTCTGACGAAGTCCAGCCTCTTTGGCTCTACTGTCTCTCCAGAATTTTCCTCTGCGAACATCAAATACCTCCTGCCTTTATAATACAAAGCAATTCAACTCACATCTTTTATTTCAGTCAGGCTTTGGAGTTTCCCATGCTAAGTTAGCTGCCAAAATTTCTTCTGAACAAAAAGCATAGAATATTTTCAAAATATAGTCATCATCTTCAAAAACAACAAAAAAAAATTAATGACATAAATCGTCTAATTTTTTTTCTTTTTTTTTTTTTTTTTTTTGAGACAAAGTCTCATTCTGTTGCCAGGCGCCAGGCTGGAGTGTAGTGGCACAATCTCAGCTCACTGCAACCTCCGCCTCCAGGTTCAAGCAATTCTCCTGCCTCAGCCCCCCGAGTAGCTGGGACTACAGGCCCACGCCACCATGCCCAGCTAATTTTTGTATTTTTAGTGGAGACGGGGTTTCTCCATGTTGGCCAGGATGGTCTCAATCTCTTAACCTCGTGATCCGCCTGCCTCAGCCTCCCAAAGTACTGGGATTATAGGCTTGAGCCACCGCACCCGGCCTTTTCTTTGCTTTTTAGAGACATATTCTCTCCTTGTTGCCAAGGCTGGTCTCCAACTCCTGAGTTCAAGTGATTCTCCCACCTCAATCTCCTAAGCAGCTGGGACTATTCCTGGCTCATTTTCTTTTCTAGGAATGTAAGTAGACATCTGGTTAATTAGAGGAGAATGGTGTCCCTTCCTGTCTATTCTTAAAGATGTTCTAATGACAGTGACTGGTCAGTCAGAACATATATGAATGGACAGATATCAACACATATGCCTTCTGCATTTACAGGCACCTCAGAAACTTTCATTTCTAGACATGTTGTATCTTTTCTTCACTTGCCCCTCTCCTTTTTACAGGCTGGATTCCTGGTCTAGAAAGATATAAAGGCTAATTCGAAATTTCCTCTTCTTGCTTTTGGGTGTGCCAAAACCTCAAAATCCCTTTATCCTTTTCCATGTCACTTTGTTTTTGCTGCTTCTTTATCAGTTCCGAGCAATCTGGACATCTGTTTCTTACCTAGATTCTTACTGCCAGGCTCAGCAAAACTCACAGCCCCCTCTAGCACTTACACAACCCCTATGCCAAGACAAACACAACGTTGTAAGGAGCCTTATGAAACTCACACAGAAATTAAAGTGAAGATAGGAATTCTATCCTCCTACTTTTCTCGGCATCTCTGACTCAGGAATCAGAACATAATTATTTTATAAATAAAAGTCTGAAAATGAACAAGCAAAGTTTTTCTGACAGCTTCAAATGCTGTCTCACGTGACCCCTTGATAATCCAGTGAGCTGAGTGTTATTTTCACTTTACACATATCTTTTGTAACCTCTGTTACAACAGGCACCATGTCTGTCTGTCTCTTTTCACCAATGTATATGTAATACTTTGCAGAGTTCATGGCACTGCGTAGATTATCAATAAATATTTGATGAATGAATGATAATTAGAGAAGTGATATTTTAAAAATGAAATGAAATTAATATTTATTGAGTACCTACTCCGTGCCGATCACTGAGCTAAATATTCTCATCTATATTTTATCTGAACAGTAGTCCCATGAACTTGACCAAGTTCCAGAACTAGTTAGTGCAAGCAAATGATTTCTAATTTATTGGCATGAGTATGAGTTGTATGTTTCTACTCTATGTGTGTATATAACTCACTATTTATAATACATTACTAGATACTTTCTATTGAAGCTTACCTTACAGTTTAGCTCATTTCTAAAAGATATCTCTAGATGTTGGGTCAGTATCTATCTATCTATCTATCTGTCTGTCTGTCTGTCTGTCTGTGTGTGTGTGTGTGTGTGTGTGTATAAGCTTTAATTTGAAGAAAACATCCTGAATGCAAAACATCAGAAAGGTATTTATTTTCGAAAGAAATCATCTCAATTGTGTCTAGCAGGGACCTCATTTTGACAGCTTCAATTGTGTTTGCTGCAAGGATTTATCAGTTTATTGAGGGGAAAGAAGGATGGGACTTCCATGAGTCCACTCAGAAAAGAGATTAGGGGCCATATGAAATATATAAGCTTGTTCAGAGGATAAAGAGTTAGTGTGAGAAAGAAACAATAATTTTTAGATGAGTAGCCATTCATTTTTCCTATGATTCTACCTCTCATTTCTCTCTTTTACTTCCTTTAAAACTTGACACCTTGGAAAATAATGGCTATTAAAGAAAGAAAAAAATGATTTTGCTAAAATTTCTCTAAGATAATGGAAGCACAAGGTAGCATCATTTTGTGGTCCGTGTATTCACATGTAATTAGAAGCAGGATAGGAGCATGTTTCTTATTATATGAAGCAGCATCCTAGGAGCCTTAAAGGACTCCAGAGGATCAAAGCCTGGAGAAGGAACTAGACTTCTGCAATGTCACCAGGAGCAATAACACAATTCCATGGTGCTGGACTCACTGTTGTTTTCCGGTCCATGTCCTACTTGCCCTTTCAGCTGCACACTCACTTTCTTGGATACTTCCTTCTCTGGGCTCCTATGAATGTCCTATTGCTTCTCTGGTTGCTTCCTCTACTTGGCCACTAAATGTCAAAGGGCTCAATCCCAGAGGCTCCTCTCTTTTCACCACAAATTCTAAACAGGTAAACTTTGTGCTTTATACCTTATGTCCATGGAATAGCTCCTAAATGTGTTGGTTCCAGATTTCTTTAAGATGTAGCCCCCTATCACATGTCTTTTAAACAGCCTACATCATTGTTTCACAAGCACCTGGATCTTACCATATCCAAACAACTTTTGACCATAGTTACCATAGTTACCACATCTGCTCCTTTTCGTAAAGCATCATCATCCATCCAGTGGCCCATGTTCAAAACTGAGGAGCTACCTTTGCTTCTAAGTCATGTAAATACTCTGTTAAAACCCATCTTAAATGTGTCTCCTTCTATTCTCTACAGCCATCAGTTAGTCCAAGACAGCATCATCCACCAGCCATCTGCATGTCCTCAGATTTCCTCTTGCCTCATTCATCCATTCACTGTCCACACTGCAACCATAGTGATGATTTTTTAGAAATACAAATTGAATCAAGTTACTACAATGCTTTGAACCCCTACAATGCTATCACATTGTTTTTTGAATTAAATGCCAGCTCCTTAACCTTCAAGTTTACATGGTCCTCAGCGACTAGACCCTAGCCTCATCTCTCCTTGTCAACCCTGATCTCATTCCAATATAGTCTGCAATTTGGTTCAGTGAATGAGCCTGGTTCTTTTTCAATCTTTACAGATAATCCTTCTTCCACCTGCTTTCTGACATCAACACCTCCTTGGACTAGCTAAATTCTAAATCTCCTTCTGAACTAAAATTAAGCATCATTTACTTAGGAAAGTAGTTTCTCATTCCCCAGTCTAGGTCAGTACAACCTATTCTTTGCCTACTCAGTATACTAACTTCATTTTGATGGTACTTATGACATTATCATTAAATAATAATTCATTGTAATGAGTTGCTCTTCACCAGAATGCCAACATGTAAAGGTAGAGATGTTGCCTGTCTACTTCACTGCTGTAACCTCACAAATATGCTTAACACATATTTTTTGGGTAGATCAATCAACTGATCAATTAATCAATAATAAATAAGGTAGATAAATAAGTAAAACCATTCAATATGTATTAATCATTTCATGTATGCCATTTACTGTTCTAAGGTCTTTCATGCATTTTTTTTTTCATTTAAACATCACAACAGCCCTGTGGAGTAGATACTTTTGTAATCTCTATTTTACATACAAAAAAACAGGTTTGGGAAGATTAATAACATGCAGATGTGGAATACCCATCCCTACTACCATGTCCATTTTTTTCTCATGAGCCCATTGGTCAAAAACAGGAATAGCCAAGGAAGAAGTCTACTTAACATGATCTTCCTCTGCTGAGGCTGTTCTTTGGGCAGCAATTCACATGGAACAAAAATATGTTTACATCTTATGCCCAGTTGGAAAGGTCTATCTATATACCTCCTCCCTAGATCTCCTTATCAACACTCAGCCAATTGTTTTTCTTCTACACAGCCTCAGCATACAATCAAACTGTTAGCCACTACTCATAAATCCGTGTAGATCCATACTTCCGGCCATCTCTCCTTCCAGGAGGAACAAACCACCAGGTACATTGCCTGAAGTTATGTCTACTCAGAGGATTTCCTTTAACAACCCTTTTTCAGGGACCCTTCTGCATAGGGCTGTAGTATTGCAAATACTTTTGGATGGTGCCAGTATTTTATGCAGCACTCTCTGTAAATCAAGCTGAGATTTTCTTTTTTTTTTCTTTTTAAGTCAGTAGATCGTAGAAAACGGTTGTGGGTTGAGAAGGAGGAGGTAATATAGCAGGAATATAAACCCTGAGAGTCTGATACACTTGTTCATGGAAATTACTTATGCCTTGAGGACTTTCTTGAGGCTGATCTGTGATAGTTCTACTTAATTATAGAGTGCTTCAGTGTACATTCAATTTTATGGCTTGGTGCATCAGACCGAGTTAATGGTGGGTAGTTCATATTGCAAGGTAATTTGGTGGCTGTGGTCAAGTGTTTTGTTTCCATGAGGGCCCTGAAATAAGCCAAAAGTTGTTTCTCAAGAGGAGAATAGTTACATACAGAAATAGTGGTTCTTAAACCTTTGTTCTATGATATATATTGAGGGACCTTTTAATGACTCCATACGGCATCTCTATCTTCCATAGATACTTTAGTCACTATACATCTGATTGGTCAAATAAATAAAGTAGCAGAACGACTTTCATAACAGCCTAAACTTGTTCAGAGCCTGGACTTGCTCTGGACCCTTCCCAAAACTGTAAGCCTTCTGATTTACTCAGTAAATAGTTTTAGGCCTAAATGAGTATCAGTATCCGGCCTAAATGGAATATCAGGCCCAAATGAGGCACATGTTGCCTCCCAAATCTAAAGAGAACCACCAGGCGTGGTGCCTCTTTCTTGACGTAGGAGAAATTGGGTGCAGCAACTTGTTTTGCTTGAACTATGCCCGCTGGACCCCTAAAAATTTCATCAAGATGGCATATGTGTGTCTAGCAAGATGTCTAAGAAAGTATAATTGTCTCTTCACAAAGTCCAATCAGCATGATAACATTAATTTAGTGGACCAAGGTGTTCTCTTGTGGAATGAAGAAGTGATAAAGGTCTCTTGACTGGATTATTATTATGACAGCCGAAGATTTTATATGTGTAGGGCAGTGAATGTGTATTACTGGCCCTGTTAGGTGAAAACAAACTTTACTTACCAGATTAATAGCTATAGTATGCCAGATAATGTGTTGATGTGCTGCAGCAAATAACCTGCATCTGGAACAGCAGCCGCAATTCGAATCATCATCTTATTAATCTTATAATATTCTACTGTCATTCTTTAAGATCTGTCTTCTGAGTAAACCATTTAGGCAAATTAAATGGGGATATGATAGGAATTATGTGTATTCTTTATGTCCTTGATGAGGCACTAATATCTGCATTTCCTCTATAAATTTTGCATTGCTTTTGGTTTACTTTATTTTTTTAAGTAGAGGCAGTTCTGGAGATTTTCATTTAATCTTTCTTCCTACAATAGCCCTCATTCTCCAGGTGAAGGAACCAATGTGAGAATTATTCCAATTGCTGAATATGTTCATTCTAACTACATTCTGCAACTAAGTAAATCATCATTTACTCATATGTATTCTGGAACTGAGTAAAAATTGTTGGGTGTATTCAGGGACCACTGATCCCACCATGAGATGGATCTAAGCCAAAGCTATATTAACTGCCTAATTTCTATAACTTTCTGGTATTTCTTTTTCACCAAAGGACAGTGACTGTACATTGCTTTGGAGAAGACGAGGTATACCTTTTTAGCAGTGTGGCAATATCTTTCCTTCAGAGGGCCTGGTCTCTCCATCATTCAGTGGAGGTCTTATTCTTTTTATTTGATATGTGAACTGATTCAAATAAAAGAATTTGTTGAGGAACCATAATTTATGGTGAGTCAAGTCAAACTTCTATTGCCCAAACTTAGAGTTTTTCTGCTTACACAAATGAAATAAGACTTTAGTAGTTTGCCTATTTATTTTCATTCTAGGAACACCATGATCACTTACCCCAAACCAAAGATCTCTGTGCATTAAAACATTCAGATTACCACTTGTCTGTGGCATTTCTTCTGTTCCAGTAACAAAAACCCTAAACTCAGCGATATAAAATCATAACAATTTTGTTATAGTTTCAGATTCTGTGGGTCAGAGATAGAGAAAGTACACATCAGGGATTGCTCGTATGCCTTCTCCATGATGCCTGAGGCCTCACTCAGGATAACTCAGAAGCTCTCAGTTACTTAAGAGCTGGGAGCAAGAATCACCTGAAGGTTTTGTTACTCACATGTCTGATGGTAGGCGCTGGCTGTTGGCTGAGACCTTACCTCACTAGGCCTCTCCATGTGACCTGAGTTTACTCACAGCACGGTGTTGTCAGGGAAATTAGCATACTCATCTGGTGGTGTAGGGCTTCAAAGAAGGATGTCCCAATAAAACAGCACAGATACCCTGTCATCTTTTAGCGTTTAGCCTCAGAAAGCCCACTGAGAATCAAGGGGAAGAAACATAGCCAGATACGAAGGTTGTTGCAACTTGTTCCCTGCTAGTCAGAGATCCCATCATTTCTACTGAATCCAAGGTGCTATCTGTTTTTGGGGAAAAAATTTTGATGAGAGCATTTTTTTTTTATTGCTAGTCATGATCTGCAGAAAATAGCTGCTGGAGAGCTCTTCAGGGATACTGGTGCTGCCCTCATCAGTGCATTTCTCAAACCCTCAGAGAAGAGAAAGTCCAATGGAACTTCCCAGGAGACTTGGAATGTGAGTGAACAGGTCTTACCTGATAAATTCATTCCAGTAATCTGAGCTCCCTAAATCTCTGGATGTTTTCCTCTAGCAGGGGTCAGTAAACTATAGCCCACAGGTTGACCTGCTTGGTTTTGCAAATAAATTTTTATGGGAACATAATTCCATGCCAATTTATTTGCTTATTGTGTAGGATTGAGTTTAGGCTAAAACAGAAGAATTAAATAATTGTAACAAATACTGCACAGCTCAGAAGCCTAACATAATATCAGTCCCTTTTTTAAAAATATGCTATTACAATTTTGCAAATATACAAAAGAAGTTCTGGTTCCTTAAATTCATTTTCAGTGTAAGCCACTTTCAGGTCGAAGATTTAGTTAACCAACTAAGCAACTAGTTAGAGTGATTCCCATCACCTCAAATCAGTACACTGAGTGAACAACCTCTGCTTAGTGCATCCATGTTAGTAAATTATGCCCTTCCAACTTTAAATTTCTTTAACCTGATCCAATGCTTGTAGAATACAATGCCACCCATATTCACCAGGTTTCTGTCAATTAGAATTTAGCACCACATTGCAATTATTTTGGTGTGTATGTACGTCATCATGAGGTCATACTTCATAGCTGAAGAGTCATCTGGTATTTGCATCTGTTCATAGACCTAGAAGCAATGAGAGGTGATGGGAGTAGATCTTGAGGAAGGTTGGTGGTATTCTGAAGAGACATTTTACTTCAGACAATAGGAGACTAATCTCAGAGAGGGGTAGAAATGTTGCTTTAATTGTCAAGGCAATTTCTGTAGAATTTAGGTTTTAAATTTCTCAGCTTTATCAGAATTTCCTTAAATGTTCCCCTTTCAAAATTCAGGGTCTTACTCTTTTTCAAGTCAATGCCTTAGACCCTTGAGAAGTTATGAATTTGATTTGTATTGCATGTTAGCCACCCACAATATTAGGTTTTGCATTTTGTTTTTAGAAATCTCAATCCTGTAGTTACAGAAGATAAAAGTCACCTTTAGGACCATTTTAAACGCCTTTTGGTTCCTTACCAAGAGATTGAGCTGGGAATGTAAGTCCCTAATCTCATGTTTTTCCTTCCAAGTTCTCCCTCACATTTAGAAACAATCAGGCAATCCATGATAATTTTACTTACTACCACTAAATTGTTCTGTGGTAGCAACCACTTGGACATGGAAAGTCTTTCCAAGTGGCTCTAGGTGATACTTTAAGTAGTGTTTTTCTACTGAATGTCATAGACTACCATTGCCCAATTTGTTACTTAGAATGGGAACATAAATGTCTTCCAATCTAGCCAGAGCAAGAAAAAAGTTTTAAATCATTAATAATAAGCTTTTGTTACTCTAGAATTACTTTAGGTAACGATAATTGTGTTAGTCAGGAAGCAGAGGCATCATACATATTATGGGAATAAAAGATTTATTATAGGAACTAGGCTTTACCAATTGAGGGAGAAGCTGGGGAAGTGAAAGTGCAGAAGGGAAATTTGGAGGATCTGAGATAAAGCTTTAACCAGGCTACCTGAAGCACGATGGCAGGTGGACATGCTGAAGCTTGCAGAGAACTTGTGAAGCACAGCATACCCAGTGGCCAAACTAGACTGTGAAGGGGGAGCCCATAGAGAGGTATCTGAGAAGCTGTGGCTTCTGTGCAGCTACCGTTTCTGTGAGTCTACAGCCAAGTAGCCAGTGGTGGTCTTAGAGCCACTGTGGGTCAGCTGGGTCAACAGTTGGAAAGATAAGCTGAACAGGAAGTGGAATGGAGCAAGGAAAAGCAGGGGAAGTGAAAGCCCAGAAAGAAATTTGCACGTTCATAGTCAAACAGACTCTCCCAGATTCATCACTTAACGACTGTGATCTGCAAAACATTAATTTTTGTGAATTTCCATTTTCCTAGTTGTATAATAAATGTGAATAAAATATTTACCTTTAGGGGCTGCTTGCTTGCCTTTTAACATTTTTTGGAAATTCATTTATCCTTCTGTCCATTTTTAAGCTGATATAAAATGGTTTCAGCATAAAGTAAAACTAGTTTCAAAAGATGCGTCTTCTGGGCTGTTTTAATTATTGACATATGACAACAAAATGGTAATATTATTTATAATTTAGGTATCCAATATAATCTAAACACTATAGCAGCTTTATGCCCACCACCATCAATTTTTTTTCTTTTTTCTTTTTTAAAATATATTTTATTGCACTTTAGGTTCTGGGGTTCATGTGTATAATATGCAGGATCGTCAATTTAAAAAATATATGAATAAGCTCTTCTTCAATAATCAGAAATTTTATATTGTTCCATTTTCTCTTTTACCTCATATTTCCATTCCATTTTTCCCATGTAATTTTATCTTAACATATTTTAATTCTTGAAGGTCTTTTATTGATAGTAAAATTGCAATAAAATATGTATATAAATTGAATTTTTAAAATATTCTTTGTGATCATAAGACCTAATATCTTTTGTCTGAATTATAATACAATCATTATTGGCATAGTATTTATCAAATAAACTTAAATATATTGTAGAAATTGATAAGCAAACCTAAAAAGTAAAGTTTAATTAGAAATGCACATTCACATATATATATATATATATATATATAGATGCCTATGCATGTATAGAACTCCTTTCTCTAACAGTGAGAAATTCCATCACCCTCAATATGTTTACTTACTTGATCAATCCCACACAGAAGATACCAACTGCTCATCACCACCCCTTCCGTCACCCCATGTCTACAACTGCCTCACCCCTTTTAGGCTGTGGCGTGTGCACAGGGCCACTATGTAGAGGCTTTCTTCACCCTGCTTAGGCTCCCACACTTGGCGCTGGACTTGCATTCTACTTTCTCTCTTTGTGTTATTACATTCTACCCTACCTACTGGCTTTTGGACTAAATTATTCAGAAAGGGAAGGAGAGAGTGAGAGAGGGAAAAGAGAATGAATTTTCTAGAAATCTTTATTCTTCTTTTTCTGAGATAGGCAGGGCCAGAGAGAGAGAAAGAGCGCACACAAAGCTTTTCCAAATGTTTCTCACCTAGATCACATAATCCAGGATGTCCTTCAACACTTGCTACGGATACACGTTTACTGCTTTCTTCTCAGGATCTTCCTCAGCATCAGTAATTTCTTTGGAGAGAATTGGGGAGAAAGACGAAGATATACATCTTTAAAAGGAGATTGTCACTACTTCTCTAATCCAACTATACAAATATACCTGACTTCAGAGTATTCCAGCACAGGCAGAATACACAATTTTTAAATCTCCCACTTTTTCTAGGATGGAAAAATGTATAAGAAAGGGAAAGACCAAAGCCCTATTAAATGTTTATGGTGACTTGGTTAAAGAAGGTGTCAGGCACTGTGATAAGAGTTTGGATGGGTGAAACGTAACCCTTTCTTTTGTAATATGAGATAAGTTTGGTTGTGAGATGGGGAGATGGGAAAGGAAAACCAAACTAAAGCCTTGACCACAGACTTATTCTAGGCAGATCAATTTTAGCAAAAAAATAGAGTCGAGAAAATGAAAATGGATTTTCTTATTTTTTTACTGTCTACAAGTTTTTGGAAAACTACCATGAATTTTTATTAGGCACGTGTACCCAGTTGAGCCATTGTTGGTGTAGATGCTCAAAAAACATTATAAGTAGCAATACATTTGAGTAAATTGATGGCTCTGAAAAAATAAAATATTTCATACAGATAATCCAATAATGCCCAAAAGTTAGAATGAGACGAAATATGTTAAAATATCAATGAACAATCACTTGTTATTGATTAAAATATCAATTCGCCAATGAAAATAAGAAGTGGGTATAAATTACACTTCACTTCTATAAGATGGAACAGCAAGTAATAGAAAACCCAGAAGTAATTTTTTAAATTTATTTTAATTTTTTGCCATTGTAAATCCAACTTTTCATATTAATATACTTATTTCTGTCATAGTCTCAACTATTTAGATTTAAGATATAAATTATTATTAAAATTACTGTTCAAATCTTAAGGGCAAGAAGTCCTTTTTGGGAGTGGGGATCCACTTATTCACCCATTCTGTTTCATCATTCTGCAAATAGTTGAATGCCTACCAAGAATTAAGTACAGAGCCAGCGCAGAGAGTGAAATAGAGAATTTACATATGGTCCCTGCATCCACAGAGATACAGTTAAAAATTCTTTGATTGAAAGAAAAAAAATAAAAATAAATACAAAAAACAAAAAACCACATAACTTAAACAAGAAAATGCAAAATACAGATTAGCTTGCCAAAATGTGACTCTTGGCTGCAGAAATTTGAGGGCCCTGTTTTTGAGGTGATTCCACTGGTTCATCCAGCTACAAACACCTTCCACACCTGAGTACTTTTTCCCTAATTTGAATTTTTCAAAAGGTAAATTTAATCAACATGGCTCTTTGGTGCTGTTTCCATCTCTCGGAATGGGTTTGTGACTGCAATTGGTAGTTTCACAATAAACAAAAGGAAAGAAGATTTTTTTTAAGGATGGGAGAGTGGGAGGCTGGGGGTGCGGAAACCGGTTCTTCTACTGGCAGGAAAAGGGGAAGTGTATCAGGAGTAGGAATGTCTGTTCTAGCTAGCTTTCAATCATAAACCAAAATCTCTCTCTGGTTCACCTTCTTATTAAAAAAATCAGCTTAGTTTCTCTTAGTTTAAAATTTTAAGTGCTGGGTCAATCCCTAACAGTGCTACTTCACTTTTCCCCTTCCCTCCTTTCTCTTCTTTTTTCTTTCTCTCTCTTTTACTGCTAGCCATATTGTTCAGCTTTCCTTAAGAGAGCTCATACCCATAATCATTGTAATATAGAATTTATTTAAAAAGTCAGCGCTGTAATGTTTTTCTATAATTATAATATTAAAATAGAGCTATAATAGTTTTCAGATTTGCAAAAAATATTTTTCAGATATACGTATATACCTACATTTGCTACATGTGGTATACATAAGAATGCTATTCTCATTGTGCGGCACATTGTGTAAAGAAGCAGCTCAATCACTAGTCAGCACCAGCAATTTCAAGCCTCCACTCTGGTGGCCTCTTAATGTTTAAGGCGAAGGAAATGTCCTGTGGTAACTGGGGATGTTTAGAAGACGAAGGATGGTGCCAGAGACTCAGTGTGACCCAACATATTACAGGAATCCACTTTCCTTTTACAGCACCCTAAGGACATGCAGTGATTTTTATCTTGATGTCAATTTTTAAATATTTGGGGTTTTGTGGGGGTTTTTGTTTGTTTTTGGGTGATTTTCTTTCCCCAGTGTTAATAACCACTTCAGTACTCTAAATTTCAGACATTAAACTGATATTGAATTCCTCGATTTGAGGCTCATATTTAAGCCATTGTTTTCTCTGTCCATGGCATCTTAATATGCGTGGTGTGTCTCTCCTGACTGGCGGCCAAATTTCCCTCAGGCTCCAGTTCTAACTGCCGATGGCAAACCTGTCCTGCCTTGCAGTCCCAGGGGCATCTGCTTGGGCCTCAGTTTCAACTGCTCTAGAAGCTGCCTGCCTGTCCCCTGGGGCCAGCCACTCATCACACTGCGCATGGGTCTCAGTTGTCCCTGACTAACATGCCTCTTGTGATTGTCCTCAAGAGGTTATCCTTTTCATATGAACTTTGGCTCTCTCAGTATCCTCACTTTTGTTTTTAGGCTTTTGATGATGTGGTGCTAAGATCTGCAAGTTTTTGAGCTTGCCTTTTGTCTGACTTAATTTCTTGTGATTGTGGCTGAAAAAGTTTTGAAATTGAACATTTTAGAAAACTCAGGAACATTTGGAATGCTCCTCCTACAAACATAAAGCAATTTTTAATGCAATATGACTAATTGAAATCTTTGAAATTATGCTCCCTCAACCTCCCCCATGTAATTTGTGTGATTGTGCACAGTATATAGTCTACACTTTAAATCAGATCATTCCAAATACACTCTCAAAATGTGGTGAAAATGTCATCAATTTATTTTCACAAGATGTAGTTTAAAAGAGAAAGAAACATTATAGAAATTAACATTTCAGGTCACATGAGACAAAAATTACAGGACCTTACTGAACTCCATGAGCTCTCTGCACGTGAGAACTGGTTCTGCGTTGCTGGATATTTTCTTAGTGAAGCTACTGCTCTCCTCAGCTCCCTGCTACTCAGCATTTCCAGAGAGGCCTTGGATAGTGACAGGCTTAAAGAATGCTTGCTAACTTGGCAATAGTGACAAAAAGGGTACTTGGAAGTTGTTCCTCGTTCAGAGCAGAGCACAACCAAGAGAATGCATGATTACTTAGGGGAAAAGAAGGTGAAAAGTGAGGTGTGCCAACAAGATTGGCTGGGCCTTCTGGATTTGGGACATACTTTTTGTTAACTATTTGTAAGAAAAATCATTCTCAAATATTTCAACCTTTTCTCTCATTTTTATGAAATTCTTCGTTTCTATCAATTTCAAGAAAAAACTGTTAACAGGAGGTAACTGTTGTCTCTGGATCATTGGTTCTCACAGTGCCATTTTCGTATATTCTAATGGATATGAGAGTTGTGAGTTTAAATAATTAATGAAAGGATGTCAATTTGCAGTTTTCAAGGTGAATTAACAAAGCAAATCCTAATCAATCTATGGCCTTTGGTGGTTAGAAAAGCGTGTCGTATGTACGTATGCCTTCATTTCATTCCTGTGCTCTTTTGTTTCAATCCAAATTCTGTTAAGAGAAAACTGAAATGGCAGGAGCTTACCAATGCCTTGGGGTGTGTGAAGCAGCCCTCGTTCCCCATAACTCTGGGAAAGGCCACCATGGGCCCAGACAGTAATGCTAGCTTTAGTAACCTGCGTCGTTTTAGATAGCAGCCTGAAGACTAGACATAGGTTTTCTTGTTGTAACTAAGAATTTATTTAAATTATGGGAGCCTGTGTTTATCACTTGATAGTAGAATTAGAAACGACTTGGCTGGGCACGGTGGCTCATACCTATAATCCCAGTACTTTGAGAGACCACGGTGGGTGGCTCATTTGAGGTCGGGAGTTGGAAACCAGCCTGGTCAACATAGAGAAGCCCCGTCTCCGCTAAAAATACAAAAATTCACTGGGCGTGGTGGCATGTGCCTGTCGTCCCAGCTATGGAAGAATACCTTGAACCCGGGAGGCCAAGGTTGCAGTGAGCTGAAATGCACCACTGCACTCCAGCCTGGGTGACAGAGTAAGATTCCATCTCAAAAAAAAAAAAAAAGAAAAAGAAAAAGAAAACCAGAATTAGAAATGACTTTTATTTTGTTCTTTATAACTTTTTGCAATTTCCAAATGTCCTCAATGAGCTTGTATTTCTTTTTCAAAAAAATTAAAAATTGATTAAAAATTTTAATATCTAATTCTAGGGCTAAGAGTCAATGTTTATACCACGGGTAGTTTAATTTAGCTCATATGAGTTAAAGAGAAGGAAACATTTGGGGAATTGGCATACTGAGAGTAAGAAAGACTCGAAGGAAGCATATCAAAACACTAATAGTAGCTGTTGGGGTTTAAGGTGATTAAAATATATTTTGTACTTGTCTGCATTTTCCAAAATTTCCACTGTTAGCACGTATCACATTTATCAGTAGAAAAAATTGTATTTAGAAGCATTGCTAAACCCCATCTGCAGCCCTAGGAGTCTGATTCTGCTTTTATCAATGTTGTGGTTCCTTTCTCTTTGCACCACATAGAAAATAAAAAGCTTGGAACTGTTACTACACCATGTTGCTGTAAGAAAGGAAAATGCAGAAAAGATTTAGCATTATAGACATAAGCACTTAGGAATGAAGAATGTAGAAAAACCGCTTGTGTAAAGTAACTCACACTAGGGAAGGATCTTGCTAAGTGCTTATTCATTCCACCCCTTCATTGAAAACAACATTCTCCCCAAAGCCTAAAATTTCACATTTCGAAGTCTTACTTAAAAAGTGCCAATAGCTGTCATTTGAATAAGGTTAGTCATTGTTGCTTTTTTCCTAACACCTAAATCACTTTAGGTCACTGAAGTCCTAGTGATGTAGGCATGGGAGTGGGACCATGGAGGCATTTCACAATGTGGCATATTCCAAAGCAGGGAACATATATCTGAATGGAGTCCTGTAGTGAAAGTCTCTGGGAGATGGGATAAGGAGTGTGCTTTAGGTACCTAGAAATGAAGGGGAAGGCCTGGAAAATCCTAGCAGACTTATAAAATGAAAAGACCACCTATCAGAGGCAAACCTTGCTTAGAGTCAATCTGCCGGACCACACAGCCTTGAGGACAGGAGGGATAGAGAAACTAATGGGTCTACAAGGGGTGAGTTGAGAAACACCAAGCAGATCCAGATAAACAAACATCCCCTCCAAAATCCTTTACAATCTGTTGTCTGATACTTGAATTGTATGACTTTGTTACCAAAGTATAATACTTCCAGCAGGAGTAATGCTTTCAAAGACACAACCAGAGAATGGGGAGTGACTGTTCATGGAAACAGCGTTTATTTCTGGGGTGATACAAATGTTCTAAAATCAGGTAGTGACAGTGTTTCCATAACTCTGTGACTATGCTAAAACCCCCGAATTATACACCTCAAAAAGGGCATTTTTTAAAGTGGACAAATTAAACCCTAATGAAATTTATTAGATGCCCTTCCTTTTCCCTCCTACCGCTACCTTAAAAAAAGATATAAGCAATTGTTTAAGTCACAGAGAATACATGAACTTACAGTGGAGTTCAGGGAAGAAAGCAATGTAAGCAAGTAGTTGGAAGACAGAATGGAGAATCCTCAAAGGAACAAAGTCAAAATAACTAGAAAGCAATGAGTACTGATGCCTGACTCAGACCCTTAAAGTCGAAAAAGACCTAATGGCTGCCCTATGGGACAGTGGAACACATTAGACTAGACTCGGGTAGAAAGCTCCACTGTCTAGAGGGCCTTGGCAGGCAGTGTCAACCTGCAGAAAAATTCTTTGATGAACTAGAGGGTGTGTTCCCACTAGATCAGGCACCACTGTGCTGCAAGTGTAACCATTTGCAAGCCTGTAGGCTCATTTCTGTCACAGACTTTTCAAGAAAAGAAAAATAGCCATCTAGAGTTTTATATAATATCAACTTATTAGTTTTTAATGTTGGCAACCAATTAAGAAATACAATGATTTTTTTTTTTTAATCTCATGTCAAAAGATACTTGGTTGGGAATTCATAAAAGGTCACATGGGTAACCCATAATCCCAGGACTAAGCACCTGGACAGGCTGTGGAGTTGAAAGGATGATTTGACAAGCAAAGGAGGCTTTCAGAATTCTTACAGGAACATTCCATTATCAAAACGCTGTTTACTGCATAAGCCTCCTTTCCACCCTGATTTGTTAGACAACTGTGCCACAGATCAAACTTCCATATATGTAAATATTCTTTTCTGGGCATTCTTTTCTATTACATTGGCTAATCTGTATGCCTCTGAGCCATTAAGTGTAGCTGGCAGGTGGGTAAAATCTTTTTCTTCAAAAGTGTCCTAGCAATCTTAGTGCTCATTCTTCCTGACACTATATGTGTGTGTCTGTGTGTGTGTGTGTGTGTGTGCGTGTGTGTAATGCCACTCTCATCATGGGGGCCCTACTATCATGACCTCATCTAAACTGATTTAGCTCGCAAAAGCCCTGTCTCCAAATACTATTTCATTGGGCATTAAAACCTCAGCATATGGATTTAGGGAGAACGCAAACATTCCGTTCACAACAGTCTCCAAATTCCCAAGGCCTATCCCTTTAAGAAGATGCACTTCTCATCCTGCTTGTGGTCAGACTTTCTGCTCTGAGCCATTCTTCCAAATGGACACCTCCATTCACCTCTGGGTGAACTAGATGCCCATGCTTGGCCACCCCTTTGTGTGGACACCCTCCTCTCCCTGACCAGGCTCTGCCTACTTGCTCTGGAAAGCCCTACTACAGGCACACCCTCCTCACCACGTTTGGGGTCTAAGAGCCCATCCCCTACCGCTGTGGTATTCCATCCCCTCTTCCACCCATATGAAGCCACCCTGGCTGTGCTCCACCTAATGACTTTAGAATTGAGTTGTTTGGGAAGGGAAAGGAAGAGGAAGAAAAGCCCATATGTTTTTAGAATCATCTTGTCGACTTCATGACAAATCCTCCTGAGAGTTCTATAGAAGTTGTTTCAAATATATAGACTGACTGGTAAGAATTTACATTTTTACAGCATTGTCTTCCTATTTCACGAGCACAAGTACCTATTATTTTGTCTTTAATTTCCTTTATTAATGTTTTATAATACTTTATGTTTGAAGTCATATAATTTTTATTAGTTGTATTCTTAAGGTCTTTGAGGTTTTGGTTGCCATTTTAATTTATTTGACATCTTTTAAAATTACTTTGTCTGTTTGTTGCTAGTGCTTAATACTCCAACTAATTTTTTCTTTTTTTGAGACAGAGTCTCGCTGTCACGCCCAGGCTGGAGTGCAGTGCAGCGATCTCAGCTCACTGCAACTTCCACCTTCCAGATTGAAGCGATTCTCCTGCCTCAGCCTCCCAAGCAGCCGGAATTTAAGGCACTTACCACTATGTCTGGCTAATTTTTGTATTTTTAGTAGAGATGGGGTTTTGCCATGTTGGCCAGGCTGATCTTGAACTCCTGACCTCAAGTGAGCCACCCACCTTGGCCTCCAAAAGTGCTAGGATTACAGGAGTGAGCCACTGTGCCCAGCCTCCAACTGATTTTTTAATATTGATATTAAATGCAGCCATCTTGCTAAATTATCCTATTGTTCCCAGTAATGTATCTGCCAGCTACAATGACAGTTATGCTTTAACACTTTTTCTTCTGTTATTGAACACATAGGACAAGTGGCTACATTTGAAGTTTCATCACATATATATATATAATGTAACAAAGTTTTAAAGTTGAATAATATCTTGATACTTCTCCCAGAAAATTAAAAGATTTAAAAATAGTTTAGCTTATGTCTTTCCCCCTTATGCCTTATATGATATTGTTAGTACTCTTGCTGAATATTTCATTTGCTTTTTAAAAACCCACAAACTGGACATTATTGTTTATATGGATGATGTTTGTTTGGGTTTACAAGCCTGTTTATCATTCCATTTTCACCATTATTTCTTATATCTCAGACCATCCTTCTAGCATAATTCTTCTTGAAGTAGATTTTCCTGTTGTATGTTTAAAGTAGGTTACTCAGTGGCAAAATGTCTCAGTTTTATACAGCTCTAATTTCTTAGAAGTGTTGCCTTTAGGATTATTATCTATTTTATGAAGGGTAGTGTTGCTGGGTACACAGTAGGCTGACAGTGGTTTACTCCCACAGTTTGGAAGTACATTTTGCTGTCTTCTGGTTCCCATTTCTGTAGTCAAATGTCTGAGATGGTTTAACTATTATTGATTTTTAGATGATCTGTCTTTACTTCTTGGCTTCTTGACTGACCTTTGAGTCTTTGATATTCTGGGACTTCATTGGGATAAATATAAATGCGTAATTCTGTTGGGACCTGTAGAATCATGTGTATTTATTTTGGAAAATTTTCTTTAAATGCCTTTTTCTTTGTTCTCCAATTTTATTTTTGAGACTTTGAGTAGGCATGGATCAGTCTTATCATTCTGTCTCAAATGTGGCTTACCTTCTTTTCATATTTTCCATTTCCTTAATTACCTTACCTACTTTCTGGAAACATTTTTCAGGCATATTCTTCATCTCATTAATTCTCTTTTCAGTTGTATCTGATCTGCTGTTTAATCAAGTATCGAGGTTTTTTTTTAAATTTCAATGATTATTTTGTATTTCCAAATATTTCATTTCTTTAAATGTCTGCTCATTCTTTCAGGTTTTCCCTGGAGTATACTTGTTTTTGTGATTTCACAATGTATTACTTCCTTAAACATTTTTTGTTACTTTTGCTTTTATATTTATTGTCTTATCTTATATTCAAATTTTTTTTTCGCTCACTACACAATCCTAGGTTGAGAGTTGTTTTTTCCCAACACTTGTAGGTATTATTCCACTATCTCTGATTTATTATTCTTCAGGTTTTAATTATATATAGTATGTGACAGTTTTTCACATCTGCTGTCCTAGTGTCTAAATTTATTCCTTCCTTGTTTTTTTCTTGACTGTCATTCGTAACTTACCTTCTCATTTGTTTGGTAGACTTTATGAAGTCATAGTTGCTTTTAATTTGTGCTAGTCCAATAGTCCCAACTTGGGGAAGCTCTTCTTCAAAGGCAAGTTGGAGATGCTTCTATCCTAGCAACACTTTGACCTTCTCGGAACAAGAGGCCTAGCCCGAGTTTCCCTTTCTTGTAGCTGTTCAAGTATCTCATGTTGCTTTAGTTCTGTGACTTCAGGGCACCACCCCTCCCTGCTGCCCACAGTCCTGGTGATTTCCTTGCCTCTCTGCCTCCTTGTTGTTGTGAGTCCTGGCTTGTCTGGCCTGGCTCCCTGCCTCTGTGACCTTGATCCTTGCCTCTTTGGCCCTGCCTCACCCATTTGCAACCTTCTTCCTAATATTCTAGCTAGACCCTTTCATTCCTCTTGGCTCTAAGAAGTAGAAGCACAGGTTATCTGTATTCAATGCTGCTCCCTTTCTGCTTGACTCTATTCTCATTTCTTGCCTGTTTGTTTGTTTGTTGGATGCAGGAGGTCCGCAGACCTTTTCTACCAACCTATAAAGTACGTGGTGTGTCGAAGAGTTCACTGTTTAAGTGATTGATTAATTGTTGTTAACTGTCAAAGTTATCATGACCGGGAAACAGAACTCGATAACTTTCACATACCTTACAGTGTTTTAAAAAACCCTTCTGGTGGTGCCTTCCCCCCTCCTAATAACTAAATTTGTCTTTGCTTACTGCTATAAGAGGATATACATATTATCTTAAGTCTGCTATTTTATCCCATACTTTTAATGTTATTTAGAATGATCCTGTGGCAGTTTTATTATGCTGCTAAAGTATTGAAATGTGTTTCAAGAACGTATCAAAGAAATCAGGAGATTTTTTGTAGTTCTGTTTTTGGCTTTCATTAAACACCATTGAGAATTCAGAATTTTTAATTTTTTTATCCATAATGACAAAATAATTATTGGCAGAGGAAGATATTCCACACTAAATGAAGCAGAAGATAAATACTTCTGAAACAGATAGTAGCATTCTGACGTTGTTGAAATTGACCAAAATGAAAATCTCAGACGGTGAGTCTTCAGGGTTTGAAGCTCTGAAAGAGTTTTCTCAGATTCAAGAGTTAATGAGTGAACAATATTATTTCTAAGGAAAAAGGGAAAAATGAGACTCAACAGGAAGGAATTCATCCACAATATTTTATTTTACTAAAAGAACATGTGTCAGAATTATTTCATCTTTTGTAAAATTTGTGCACCAGTATTTACTTGATATAGTTTGTAAATGGACAAATGCTCAAGACAGGCATTTATGCAAAGGAAATTAGATAATGTAGGAATGAGAAAAAAAATCATTGAATTGAGCATTCCAAATGATGCCTATAAATCTAAAACCGAAATATTTTGTAATTATGGAGCCAAGAAAAAGTCCATTTCTGCTTAGCAAAATTAGGAACCATCAAAGTTTTTAGAATTATTGTGCTTTGATAATGCAAGTGCCCCCCCAAAAAAAGGAAAGGAAAGAAAGAAAAAAAACTAAAACATAATAATTACGTATAGCCTGTGAGAAATTAACTTGAAACCTGAAATCAATGGACAAGATTTATATATTCCAGGTTCATTTAGTTACATTCAAATTACACCACCCGTTTTTGGTGTGGAGAGGTACATTTTTTTTTGGGGGGGACATAGAGTACATAGATATATACATATGTGTGTGTATGTGTGTGTATGTATGCCTTCAAACCTAGGGTAATAGTTTGGCTTTGCTTTAAGTTCTTAGTAAAATTTCAAATGAATTTGTTTTTCACTATCCTTTTATTTTTACTTTTGTTAATTATATACTAAAAGTGTCAGTTGAACCTAAATGATGATGATATTTTCCATAAAAGCTAAACCTTTTTTTGTCTCCTTGAGGCTTAAAAGATGAGGCTTCTACATATATAAAGATAGATAGATAATAAGATATATAAATGCTCCTTGACTTACAATGGGGTTATGTCAATAAACCTATCACAAATTGAAAATATTATGTCAATATTATATATATATAGTCCATATATATATATATAGTTCCATACATAAATTTTATTGGACTAGGGTATGCCTTTATTTGGTTCTTCCTTCATGTTTCTGTATCTTGGTTTCTTACCTTCTCAACTATCTTTAGGCCTAACCCTGTCTTCTGTTTCCATTATCTTCTCTCTATGTACATTAATCTCTTGTTCTCTGCCTTCTCAGCTCGTCTTCCTGCCATCACCAGCATGTGGATTCACTAAGACTCTCTCAAGCCTTCCCCTATAACATTAATGAAATTTTTAGCACTTAATATTGTGTTTTGTTACTATTTTAGTTTTATTTGTTAATATTTTAGTTTTAAACGGAAGTGTTTTCTCTTGCTTTAATTTCTTTATGTTTAGTTCTGAAATCTCTTTTTATCCGTGTGCTGTTTTATCATCTCATCTGTGATTACTTTATAGAATTAATGTTCTTTTTTCTTTTTTTTTTCTTTTGAGACAGAGTTTCACTCTTGTTGCCCAGGCTGGAGGGCAATGGTGTGATCTCAGCTCACCGCAACCTCTGCCTCCCGGGTTCAAGTGATTCTTCTGCCTCAGCCTCCTGAGTAGCTGGGATTACAGGTATGTGCCACTACGCCTGACTAATTTTGTATTTTTAGTAGAGACGGGGTTTCCCCATGTAGGTCAGGCTGGTCTCAAACTCCCCACCTCAAGTGATCTGCCCACCTTGGCCTCCCAAACTTAATGTTCTTTTTGAGGGGCATTAATTATAAGTAGTTCTCTATTTTCTGAATTTATGTATTATCTCTGAATGAATTAATTATCTATGTATTTTTTGCTTATTTTGTTCCTTTCTTTAGTTTTCTTGTTGTGAGATTTTTGCTTTTCCTGTGCTTTAAAAAAAGCTCACACACATTTAACAAGAATGATTCACTATATCTTTTTCCAAGATTTAATTGTTTAAGAAAATAAGAGTTTTTTAACCTATTACATAAAATTTCAAACACTTTAATAGATTAGCATGCTCATTTATGTTTGTGTTTTTAAAATAAAATAGACATTTCAAAGATTAACAGATTCAAAAGAAGTAAAATGTATGTATATATTGATTTTAACATTCATTTTTCTCCATCTTCATCTATCTTTCTAGGTCTTTTGCACAAAATTCTCTGCCAATGTAGTACCTAATGGCCCTGAGCAGTAATGACTCTAGATTCCTATGGTGTTGACAATAATATCTGGTGACCAATACACAGCTAAAAGATGGCTAAGCTAATGCTCTTTTTGAAGACTTTTCAGTCTCCTTAGAAAGCAAAAGTCCTAGATTTATCTGTTCTCAAGGTCACTAACTTTACCCTCAACCTTTAAAACATTACTACAAACATACTGTTTGAAATTTTTTTAAAAAGTTATAACTTAATTATGTAAGTAAAAACACTGGTGTATTTGAGGAAGTGAGAGGTCATTATTAAAAACAATTATGCAAACATTTTTAAATGAATATATATGGTATATAAAGTTTTGTTTATATTTGTGAATGTGTATGTGTGTGTATATATATATATATTATGTGTGTGTGTGTGTGTGTGTGTGTGTGTGTGTGTATATATTTATTACATATATAAAGGCAGGAACTCTGACTTCCTCATTGCATAACACAATGCTTGGCATATATTCAGTGTAAGATAAATATTTATAAAATGATCACTTTCCTTCTGCCTCTCTCACGCTCTTTCCTTCTTCCCTTCCTCTCTCCCTTTCGTTTTTTATGGCCTGCAGTGGAAATAAAAATAAGCTATTTTGAGGCTCTGAGATACAAGTTTTAGATATGACTAAAAATAACTAACCAAATAAACTCACACTTAAAAATACTAAACTATTTTGTGATAATTTTAAATTCACATGCAGTTGTAAGATATAATAGAGGAAGATCCTTCATATCCTTTACCTTCAGTTGTAGCACATGGTGAGCTATAGCACAATATCCCAACCAAGATATTGACATTGATACAGTGATAGAGAACAATTCCATGGTGGTGAGGATCCCATGTTACCTTTTAATAGTCACATCCATTCCCTCCCACCCCTAACCCTTCTTCATCCTGAACAACCACTAATCTGTTATTTATTTCTATGTTTTTAATTTCAAGAAGGTTATATAAATGGGATCGCATAGTGTAAAACCTCTTGGTATTGGCTTTTTATATTTCTCATAATTCTCTAGAGATTCTTCCAAATTGTGTGTATAAATAATTCATTCATTTTTAGTGCAGAGTAGTTTTTTTTTTTTTTTTTTTTTTTTTTTTTTTTTTTTTTTTT